>NC_051128.1:2402668-2713668 GCF_014839805.1 Manduca sexta
TTTTAACCCCTTGAAGGATCCGGGCCTATTGTTCTTGCCTGGAGTGGTCCGAACATTCCCGAATTTGCCCGATGTGGCGCGAAATTTAAATGTGTTCTCAAAGTTTGTTAACAGTCGCTAAGGTGTTCCAATTGGTAATCAATACGGCCTTAAGGCATATTGAATTAATAGCCAGTTTTCACTTACGTTTGACTTTGATGGAGGCTGCCGTACAATGTTATATAGGGTTATTTAAACGTTGCGTTACTAAACGAAATCACATACTTATGTTCTTGAAAATAACACATGCAATAACTTACTCGATCTGTAGATGTAAAATAAAAAGTATAAATTTCAAGCAAATAAACATAAATTAAATGGAACTAATTTTACACGCCCTAATACCTACTCACACTTCAGTTTGAAATATATTTACGCACACGCCATATTTGCACTGAACTAAAAATTTACTGAGACTGGTGAAATATTCATAATTCATAGATGATATTTGGTACAATGTTTGCAGACGTGTACAGACGAGTATGTGGTTTAATTTATTAACGCATTTTCCAAGTGACCGTGTATATCTATAAATTTATTAAAATTTTAATATTTCTAGACCGTTATCGTACAATATATGTGGTAGTAAAGTCGAGGTTTCATCAAATTAATTGCTCTATGTATATAGCTTTATTTTTAACATTTGGGCACACATATGTGATTTCCAGAGACTAATAGCTCCTTAAAACCAATTTTATAAATATGAGTGGCATTACATCTATTTTTATTATATTGTGGTTATTTATGGGCAAGCACGAACACTTATCATGACTTAATAACTTGTATGCCGTCCTATTCTATAAAGAAACAGAATTTTTAACACCCATTACTTATACGAAATAACTAGAATTCTATAAAAATATAGAAAGCATTACTCTAAGCACACAGCGGCGATAGCCTAGTTGGGTGTGGAACGGACTGCCAAGACGAATGTCCGCAGGTTCAAATCCCAAGGGCACACACCTCTGACTTTTCTAAAAAATCATGTGTGTATTCTTTGTGAATTTATCGTTCGCTTTAACGGTGAAGGAAAACATCGTGAGGAAACCTGCACATCTGAGACGTTCTCTATAGGAATTTCGAAGGTGTGTGAAGTCTACCAATCCGCACTAGGCCAGCGTGGTGGACTAAGGCCTAATCCCTCTCAGTAGTAGAGGAGGCCCGTGCTCAGCAGTGGGCAAGAATATACAGGGATGATATTATTATTATTACTCTAAGCATTTTAATTGGAATTTTTTCGACTTCTCTCACACATTTTGGTATGTAATATAATTGAGATGAAGTAATTAAGGGATACGTACTCACATCGCATCCCCGTCCGCACAAGGACCCGAATCCAAAACCCAATGACTTCCTAATTAAGTTAGCTTTACTTCACAAATCAATAGCATGCTCGCAAATTGAATGAGCCGAATGCTTTTGAACGAATGATCGGATGATTAAACGAATGATTTGGAACGAACGGAGCGGGCCCCTGGCTCTATTGATAAGCAAACTTATTAACCTAGAGAGAATGGGCGACGATTGTTCCGTCATTCGAAATAAATTGATGGCGGGCTCTGAATTTACGGAGGCAATTCCGTAATCTGAGTTTAAGATCGCCGAGTTGGTTTAGAGGTGTTGAATATCCATCGAGTGTCACATTTCCATGTCGATCTTAGTTTGTTATTTTTTTTTATATTTTTTTTATAGATTATCCCCCTTATTCATAAACGTTTTTTATATAAGGACGAAGTAAAGCTGTGATAACAAGCTTGTTTCTCAGTGCAAAACGACACTGAGAAACAGACATAGGGCCGTTGTGATTGGTTATTATTATTGTATCTCAATATTAGCCAATCACAACGGCTCTATGTCTACGCAATGAAAAGACTGCCGTGCCGTCAGCACTGAGAAACAGACTTGTTATCACAGCTTTACTCGGTCGTTAGATAAAAAACGTCTATGAATAAGGGGGTATATGTGTAGTAATCGATTTTGTTATAGATTTTGCCTTATGAAATAAATTGATTATATCTCATACGTTTTGAGCATTTGCTACGAGTATTGAAATTTTGTGGTTTTTAATATTATCAGTTTAATTCAACAGAGTTTACGGAGGTTTATGGTTACAAATATAGACACTGATCATTATAGGCGTATGCACACGACGTTTTATAACCATGCTTTCCGAGGCACGGGTGGGTGGGTCACACTCCTAACTTCCTTCTTCCTGTCTCCGAATAGCAGCATTCACAATTATTTTGGCCCGACCCAGGATTCGAACACAGAACCTCAGCGCGGTAGTCGCACCTACTCGTACCGTGTACTATGACAACTACGCCACCGAGGCATCCAATAGTCCCTATTAGATAATTAAGTCATGAAAAACTTATAGAACTAATGCGTTATAAAATCTATGTTACTTTATTTCCTATTAAAATATAAATGATCTGCAATTTAAAATTGATCCCGAGGGATTCTTTGATCGTAAATCCCGGCACTTTGATACTTTATCCCTTTGTCCTTCGCGACTACCCTCCAGGGGATGTTCAAGACGGATGGTCCCATTTGTAGCCGTTGTAGCTAGATAGCTGATGACGTCATTACAACGCTCGATTAGCTAACTCCATCGAAGAGGCTGCTTTAAAACTGTCGAGAGTTCTATATTTAAACTTGAAAAGATACCGTTATTTTTGTAGACGTAAAGTAAGAGCTCTATTCATGTAATAAAAGGGTTTATTTTAGAGTAAAGTTTATATGTATTATAAATTCTAAATTTGATTTGTTCAGATTATTAAATATTTTAATGTTAACATTTAATCCGCTCAAGAGATAGCATACAACTTTGCACACAAGGAAAAAATGCAGTACCTATTTCCAAAAAATGTCGACCAACCAATTATCGCAATAATTATGCCGGACAGTTTTATTTGCTTGCTTTGTGTGAAACAAAGCTATAGTTAGTAATGTCCCAATCAAACAGCGCCCGCATTCAGTGCCGTTTGATCTCAAATTCGCATCACACGCCACCATAACCCTTCCGTCGAAATTCATTTATCAAAATATTTTACATCTAATATTTGAGTTATAAAGAGATAAAATGTTAATGCAAGTAATATCTGAAAGTTCTATTTGTGATTTTTTTAGTAATGGGGAACGTTATTCTTTGATGCATAGCATATAGCAGTGGCGAATGATGAAATTATAATAATATCAGCCCTGTATTATATACTTGCCCACTGCTGAGCACGGGCCTCCTCTACTACTGAGAGGGATTAGGCCTTAGTCCACCACGCTGGCCTAGTGCGGGTTGGTAGACTTCAGACGCAGAGAACTTCTCAGATGTGCAGGTTTGCTCACGATGTTTTCCTTCACCGTTAAAGCAAGCGATAATTTACAAAGAATACACACATAATTTTAGAAAACCTAGAGTGTGCCCTTGGGTTTTGAACCTGCGGACATTCGTCTCGACGGTCCGTTCCACAACCAGCTAGTCTATCGCCGCTTTCGATATGTGCTTTCACATTTATATACATAAATGCGGTCTGTAAATCGTTGTAATGATAATTAGATTTTGCATCATTACGAAATGGAAGCCGGCTGGATACGGGTTATAGGGAGCATTCGTGACTGCTTTATAATACTATGCCTGTAAGGCAGACAAAGCTAACTACTAGCTTTTGTATAGGTATTTAATAGTAATACTAATAGCCACTGACTTTCTACTGAATCAACGAAAACCGAAACTAATTGAGATTCTTTACCAAATTTCAACATTTAATACAGAAGTTCATATCCCAATATGCGTATTTTTACCTCATTCCTTCGCGGAATAAGCAGCTTAATACTATCACGAAGAATAGATTAAGTAAACTCAAAACCCAAAAATAAATCGCGTCCCTTTGTCGGACTCCCAACTCGGCCGCACAGCGGTCTAAAGTCGCGCAAAGTTGGGTCAAAACATCCCCGCGCAAAACTACAGTTTAATCGTTTGTTTGTACAATATAAATATAAAGGAGGCGCGTAAATCGTCCGGGTTCAACAGGCACGGGTCGAAAGTTTGACAGCCGAAAGTTGTGCACAGTTATCAATAAAGGGAATAGTTTTGGATGTTCCAGCGTGCGCCGTTGGTATGGGCGATTTAAAAAGTTCCGACGGTATTCTAATTTTGACAGGATTTTCGTCTTTTATCTTTTGTAACGTGAGTTCATAGGCACGTACGTTTTAAATGGAATTGTAGATTGTGGTTTGTGCTCCGTCGAATAAAATCTTTGGTGGTTTTATGTTTTAATATCAGTGCCTTCAAACCGAAGCAAAATTTACCTTTTAACCTTGTGGCCCATAATGTACTATCGTAACTATATACTATCTTGTGATTTCCGCTTCCTCACACAAATCTGTTTTCGTGAGAGCGTCACCTCGTAGTGGGCTGCGGACTCAAAACACCTAACAACTAGATGTTTCATTATCGTATACCATATCGAAACACTTTATTCAAGTGAAACACGAATACAACGCACAAATCCATTAAGCGAAAGGAAATTATTTCGCCGCAATATTGAAATGCAAATAGATGAGAATTAAAATCACGTTTCACATTTGGAAAATGGTTTTAAAACTCATCCGAGCATTATTAATGACTAGCTTTTGCTCGCGGCTCCGCCCGCGTTATAAAGTTATTCAGGCTAAAGTTTTCCGTTATAAAAATAGTAGTTTCCCGGGAGCCTATGTTCTTCCCAGGGTCTCAAACTGTCTCCATACCAAATTTCATCTTAATACGTTAGGTAGTTTTTGAGTTTAACACATTAAGGCAGACAGATGCAGCGGGGACTTTGTTATATTATTTAGAACTTTTTAAGTGAAACAATCCCGTCATACATCATTGTTGCATAACTTTAACCGTTTACGCAGCGCAGGCAACGGAAGCTCTCAAAACTCATAATTTTCCCCGTTTTTGCAACATGTTTCATTACTGCTCCGCTCCTATTGGTCATAGCATGATGATATATAGCCTATAGCACTCCAGGAACAAAGGGCTATCCAACACAAAAAGATTTTTTCAGTTCAAACCGGTAGTTCCTGAGATTAGCCATTACTGCTCCGCTCCTATTGGTCATAGCGTTATGATATATAAATATGAGCACTCCACAAACAAAGGACTATTCAACACAAAAATATTTTTTCAGTTCGAATCGGTAGTTCCTGAGATTAGCCATTACTGCTCCGCTCCTATTGAATATAGCGTGATAATATATAGCCTATAGCTCTTCACGAACAAAGGGCTATCCAACGCAAAAAGAATTTTTCAGTTTGGACCGGTAGTTCCTGAGATTAGCCATTACTGCTCCGCTCCTATTGGTCATAGCGTGATGATATATAGCTTATAGCGGTTCACAAATAAAGGGCTATCCAACACAAAACGAATTTTTGAGTTGAAACCGGTAGTTCCTGAGATTAGCCATTACTGCTCCGCTCCTATTGGGTATAGCGTGATGATATATAGCCTATAGCACTCCACGAATAAAGGGCTATCCAACGCAAAAAGAATTTTTCAGTTTGGACCGGTAGTTCCTGAGATTAGCCATTACTGCCCCGCTCCTATTGGGTATAGCGTGATGATATATAGCCTATAGCACTCCACGAACAAAGGGCTATCCAACGCAAAAAGAATTTTTCAGTTTGGACCGGCAGTTCCTGAGATTAGCCATTACTGCCCCGCTCCTATTGGGCATAGCGTGATGATATATAGCCTATAGCACTCCACGAACAAAGGGCTATCCAACGCAAAAAGAATTTTTCAGTTTGGACCGGTAGTTCCTGAGATTAGCGCGTTCAAACAAACAAACAAACAAACAAACAAACAAACAAACAAACAAACAAACTCTTCAGCTTTATATAATAGTATAGATTTTAAAATATGAATTGCGTTTTGTCCAATCAATCAGCGGGCGGGCGCAGTGCGCTGTGGTCGGGCGACGGCGATGACTTTCGTTCCGATTGACCGGCGCCGGAACGACGTAAAAACCGGCTATTTGTTTGATTGATGTTCACTTAATATACTATATTGTTTTTTTTTTATTGAGCTAATCTCTCAAACTATTGCTATGGTTCTGTAGAATTTTTAACTGATAGACAGGTTATACATCTTTGAGTGTTATATACTACTTTTAATTCCGATATTCGGTCTGACGCTAGTTTTTCTACAGATTTTTCTGAAGAGTAATGAGTAAATGTCGAAACATAGACGTTATTCATTCTTTGCGCTTGAAATAATTATTAAATTTCTAGTACAAGACCTATCTATGACTTTCCCATACGGTATTGTAATGATATATCTATATAACTTTTCACTAGGTATACTTCATATTTTCTAGGAAAGCAACCGTTGTCAGAAGACGTAAAATGCGCGTAAAAGCACAAAGGGAATTATACATTTTAGCCGTTCGACTCAGTCGGGCTCAACTATGCTCTGTTCGTTATAGAACTTTCACGTAACTAATCAGAAATCGTGAAAATGTGCAATATTAACGTCTCTACCTTCCACTTCTTTTTGTTATAAAAGGTCATAATCGGTGTAATATACTTACTATCTACTGATAGTAGGTAATACATTCGTATTTCGTATTAGAGGTATTCCTCATCTCCTCTATGGATACAAGTCCCGCAGACACTTTTTGTACCAGCCACGTCAAAAATAAACTAAATTCTTCAAAAATATTATGTTTATACTTGAATTCGTCTCCGGCCTTCGTGCCGTCGCCGGTGCCGGGTCGGCATTCGTCCCCAGTCAATCGAGAACTCCCATTAGTAGGATTGGGTCGAGCCCCGCATAAAGCAAATGTTTGCCCACGAAACACTATGTTAGATAAAATATTGTTTTATTCCCGCTACTGTTTCCAGTGCAGCGCAAGCGGTCTCGGTTTGTTTGCGATGGCTCTTCGCAATTTGTTTTGTGTAAAATTCACTGCAATATGTGTATTGTACGTGACGTAGACAGCTTTATATGTTTTGTCAGTTATGCTGTTATATTATTCAGCTGCTAGTATTATTAATTTAGCTGAGTTATTTGTTTTTTTTCCACATGATTGGCAAAAAAAAGTATTATTTTCACTAAATTATTACAATAATAATATCGCTTGTGTTTAACAAATAGGGTGTCGGAAGGGGGCGAGGTTCCGCTATTTCATACATAGCTCGCCCCGGGTTATTTGATTTAGGTATACCCGTTTGCCTGAGTTTCGTTCGAGTGAAAGTTACGAGTTGTGTACGGTCTTGTGTGGCTTGATTTTAGCTGGGGTTGGTTTCTATACAGACGAAGTAACTAGAAACAAATTTGCAAAATATTACATGTCTATAATTTATAATATTATTGTGGGTACTACAAATATAAATTAAAAATTCTATTTATAACATATTTTTTTTATCCCTATTTAAATATTAAGAAAACAAGTTGTTTGAGGCAGCGGCGTTTTAAGGCATTCGGACTATGAACGTCTTAACTCTTAACACGCTTAGCCGATTGGATGTGATGCGAGCGTGCGTGACGAATCGTCTCCGGGCTCTCACGCGGGCTTACTGCCTCTTACAACACTTATTGGCGCTAATGAAAAAAGGATTTAGTGTAAGAACAACATAAAGTAGTTAATCAAGTAAGGTAAACAGTCAATAGTAATAAGTAGTTCTAATAATGGAGCTGCAATCAAAAACAAGTCATATATAAAACTTTCATCTAGACCAGTGATTCCCAAAGTGGTCTATATCGACCCCTAGGGGTCTATGACAAACTGCAAGGGGCCTACGTGAGCGAAAAAAAAATTTGGGGGTCCATGAAATGAAAATGGGGGTCCACGATAGTGGATCTCAACACATACACTAATAGTACCTATTTACTTACATAATACTATCTTATAATATCAAAACATATATATTATTTATAAAAGTACCTATGAAGTAAAAAAAATATTATATATGTTTATAAAATTGTGTAAACTAAGTTGTAGGATGTTGGTATTCGCTTTGTGGTCGCAATACATTTTGAACTTGTAAAAACCTGACAGTCACAGTCTCAGAGCTTCGCTAACTTGCACTGACTTGTTCAATTCGTCACTGTTACCAATCTCCTAACGAAAAAAAGAAACAGACTGAACATAATTAGCCGAGGAGATTTAATATTAACCCTTACAAAATTGACGCCAAATGTTGATAATTTATTATTAAAGCATCAGGTTCATCCTTCTCACTAAAAATATTGACTTATTGCGTTTATTTAATGTTACGTATATTTTACATAACAGATACAAAAAATTATTTTGCGTAGTTTTAATTTAAATTCAATTAATAAATGTATAAATTAACATGTGTTTTTACTTTAAGTTTTTAACACTAAACTTCACTACAGTTAAAAATTTACAGGAAATCAATATCAGGTAAGTAGGGGGTCTACCCAACACGGAAAAACATGGCAGGGGGTCTACGACACAAAAAAGTTTGGGGAACTCTGATCTAGACCAACGACTTAATGGTGGCTAGATATTTTTATAACCTATGTGTTTACGAGAGGCATGTAGTCGGGAGTCGATTCCCGAGCGATGGCAGGGCATAAACTGAGAGTTAATCGCCCGCAACCGGCAGCGTCGTGCGGTAAGCCTCATTTCACATAATAGCTTTTCTACAACGGAAGATTAGGCCTTCGCCGCTCTAAGCCAGTTGTACACCGCACAATAATGTGAAAGGTATTGATTGTATGAAAGACAGAATTCTATCATATCGCTCGGGCTTTCGTGAGAATCTGTATTCAATTTCCATGTTTTCGGTTGAGTAGTTTTTTTGCGAATTTAAATATTCCTAAACCATACGTTTGCCTAGAATTGTTTTAGGTTTGTTTTTCAGACAAAGTTAGTACACTAAACTCAAAGTAAGTCGGTATAGAGTGAAGTGTAAAGATATCGGCAGAATTATCAGAGAGGAATAAATATTCCTCTCTTGTGCGCATTACAAGCTTAACTCACATTTGTTTAAACAATCGTAACATATATACGTAGTCCACAGCTATTTCATTTTCTTCCTCGGAGCTACTCGCGCTGACATAAAATATAACTACACAATATCCAGAAAGAATGTGGTTGGTGGTGCTTAAGGAAATACAAATATTTTTATTGCGTCTGTTTTAATATTCTCTACATATTGTATTTGGTTTTGATGTATGACACAGTGGTTAAGATTTTTTCTAGAACACTATAAGGTGGTGGCAGCGGCTTGTGAAGAAATTTGGAAATAGATTTTAATTAAAAGTAAACGCAGAAACTGTTAAACGGATCTCTGAAAAGTACGATGCGGGGATTTCCGGGAAAGGTCTATCACATTGTCCGGTCCGTGACTCGCGAGCAACAGCTAGCACAAATAATAATAGCCAGTCGCTTACGTGCTTCGCTACGACAATCCCACGGCGCTGAAAGAATTACTCTATTATCGTAATGTACTCATATATATAGATACGATTGTTTGACACATTATGAACCCATAGCGTGTACCTCGCGTGACTTTATGATGAATGTGTCTATTATTTATATTGGAATTGTTTTGCTAACTGATATTAATTATATAGTCACGTGTATACCTGTGTGGGGTAAGCACATCTACTTAACTATATTGCACTAAGCAAAAAACCTGTTGCGCTAACCTCGGAGTGGCGTGGGATAACAGCAGATGGAAGATATTCAAACTCTTTGTAACCTAATAAATTATGTGTGTTTTGCCGTGAATTTTAAATCCCAAGGGATAAATAATTCCTTCCAGCTAACATAAGAACCCATTGGAATGATGAATAAATTTCGTATTCAGACTAAATAAAACCTCTCTCCATCCGCCTCCCGAGAGCACTTTAGATTCAGTCTTTTTACACAAATGTTTTCAGTATTAACAATAACCCATTCGCTTTCAGTACAAGTCAGTAGGTAAAAGAAAAATATGAAAAACCCTTATGTATTATTCTGTGTTTAGTGAAACAGGAGCGAATGAAAGAAAAGGGACGCTTTTTATGTTAATGGGGACCAAAACCAAACGAGCATCTACCCGACATTCGGATAGTCGAATCAATTGGAGATCAAACAAATATTTTTCGGTTAGTAAAGAAAAGCGGGAGCCTTTTCAAGTTGTTCTATTTTCAAATTCATTTCTATTTTTATTTATGTATCGCGTTTGTTTAGTTTTTTTTTAATCTCCCCTACACGCGCCCTGATATTCCGAATTTAAAACGACAGAGAATTAATTAATGAAACTCAAACTATTTTATAAAAAAATATTAATAAAAACTTTTGTTTCGCTATATTTTTTAAATTTGTTATACGTTTATTATTAATGTCTGCCAGTGTTCAGCATTTATTTTTATCCTAGCAGCAACGGCTATTGACATTCGATTTTTAAAAGTAAGGAAAGAGCTGACATTATTTACGACGTTTACGTAGTGACTTGCTCGCAATATTCAAGTTCATATCAAGAATAATGTAATGTATATATTCATGTTACTTGACTAGTACAATTTAAACAATGAAGGCAAATAATTTTAAGCCCACTCTGTACAGAACAGGGTTGCAATCTTTATATCCGTTATTTTTTTTTATGAAATTATTAATTTTGATTTTATGTTTTTTATTTCTCCGTCTAGATTATATTCTTAGCTCTATCGTATTAAAAATATTACTCTTATGTAAGATTCATCGTTTCATACTTATATCATCCCTTTGTAATAAATAATAATATTATTATACTGGGTACATATTAGTACATACTGGGGCAAATTTCACTAAAGGGGAAAATACATAGGTCTTTCTGGTCTAATGCGGATAGATTTCAGCCTCTCAAACTGATTGAAACGAATGTTTAACGTTTGGCCAAACGAAATATATCCCACGCCGAATTATTTCATATAGTTTTAAAAAAAATAACTCATTTTTCAATACAACACTCGCATCCTATGATATATGCTCCGGAACAAAACTATGAAACTAAAATAAAGTTTTAACAAATATGCGGTATGTGTGTGCGTGTGTGTGTGTGTGTGTGTGTGTGTGTGTGATACTAAGGATGTGGCGACGACGTATATATTGTGAGTTAGAAGCGACGCGACGCGTGAAGTCATTTGGATGCGGCGATTGTATTGACATTTTACTTAATGTGTCACTGATGCATTTAAACTTGTAAATAGTACAAAGTAAAGGGATTTTAAAATACTATTTTGTTGATTTTATCGCGGTATTTAGGCTTTAAAGGAATTTTATTAAAAAAATAAATTGGATTGCGACTTTATTTAAATCAAGACCGTTGCTTCCAATACTAATATTTTTGATATTTTTTTTGTTTCCTCCTTGGGTTTGCTTGATAAAAAATTAGATAATTTAGTCTTCGCAAAGACCGATGTTTTCATCCCAGAAAACACATAGTTCCGCAATAGCCGATAATTATCATTATCACACGTGACAAAGTGGTTTGATACGCGCGATACACTCTCAGCCGTTCTAAAAATATCAACAAGTTATATTTAACCGTGGAACAATAACCGACCTCGGTCGGCATTACCACATCCGAACTTTACACGTTCCACGTTACGTTAACGAAAATTAATAGGGTTGTCTCGTGTACACTAATAAATATTTTTTTATTGTAAAATGAAAAAAATGTGGTATTACAAAAATGTAAGATGTATTTTCTGTTTAAAAATAAAAACTGTTTCTATGTCGTTGTTGTTTCGGAGTTGTAAGAGCCTATGCACACGGCGTATTATGAACGCGCCGACGCCGCACGTTTTACGAACGCGCGTTGACGCCGCTGAAGATGACCAAAAACCAGATTGTCGTATTTATATTGATGCGATACAAACGAATTATTGGAGGAAGGTTGTGGGGAGGGGTTACTACTGTTGAAGTGTTGAAACGCAAAGATTTCTGACGCGCGACAAATCAGCGTGAACAGCGCCATTATATTTTTGAATGTGTACAAAGGTTTAACGTTTGCGTCTGAATGTCGTTTAACCCTTGAAGCATCTGAATGTTTGCCGGCAAACATGACAGCTACATGACATTTACGTGTGTCACGGAATATAACCCTATATACTAAATAATAAGGTGACACGTGTAATGTCACCTTATTATGTAGTAATTAAAGTGCGTCAGCGCGCGTCATCTGCATATCGTCGGCAAGTTAAAATTGCTCAGTATATATAGGTCCTTAATATTAAAATAGCAAATTAACTAAAATGAAATTATGCGTATATTTTAAGAATATAAAAAATCATAGTTATAGGTTTAAATACAAACCACAAAACTGATTTAGCTCAGTGATCAAAACAAGATATAATCTCATTCCCAAAAATGCTAAAGACTGAAGAACTAAATGTAGGATGAAACCAGGTAGAAGGGAATAAAAGGAATTGTCTTTATTACCTTCCCTCATAAAATCTCCAGTAGGTAACAATGAAACACGCTCCCCAAGGAATCGGGGACCGTCTCGGGATCGCAGTAAACTTAATCAGGCGGAATGGCGGGCGACATGCGACAGGAGAACGTAAAATCTAGACCCAACGTGAAATTGCAATGTGGGTAGACAGATAATGTGATATTGATGAGCTAATACGTTGTAGTTGAAGTTGGGTCAATATTGGTAGGTCTGTTATGCTGTCCGTTTGTGCACCACCGCATTGTTTTTTTATTCGAAATCATTTTATTTAGACAGTTTTGAGACAAAGTTTTACGAACGGGCTGGCTTAATTGTGTCAATTAGCGAGGTATAGTTAATCATCTCTCTTCAGTCGTTCAATTTCCATCAGGTGCAGTTACTTCGCCGTTCCCATAAAAAAACATCGTCAAAAATTTACCGCCATTTTGAAACATGTTATCCCTATAAAGAAGCGATGCATAAATCATTCGGCAATACGATTTGTCAACATAGTAGTTACAATGCATATGTATACTCACGCCTTTTATTCTCTAGAGAGTAGACAGAAGCGTAACCTGGGCAACCTCTTCGCCATATATATTCCGCTCCATGACGTGATAAGGGACGAGACAATAGCCATATCGTGCATAAATATCAGATTGCGGGCTCAAACTGAGCAGAAAACCCAATACTGTACCCGACACGGAGTCCGAACCCCGAGCGCCGCAGTCGTAACGCAACACTGCAAACGTCCAAAATATACATAAATATATTAAATTTAATTCGATCAAAATATAATAAACAAAATCAAATACATAATTTGTTTCGGTTAAGCGGTAATTCTAAGTAAATATATTTATTGAAGTAATGTTGCCGTTGGAAAAAATTATGGAAACATTTCTAAATTAATCTTTCATTTTAAACTTATTCTTACAAATTAAATTATGTATATTGTAAGTCATAGACAAACAAACTTTCGTGCAATAATAATAACAACTAAGGATTATTTCAAATATTTTTATTTCTTTTTTCCAGGTAAGTGCCTTCTACCTTCGCGTGATGACGTCTAGAGAGCCAGGTCGGTGCCTAAAATACAGGCTTTTTATAGGTCCCCGCGACTGGCGGCACCGTCCTATCTTTTTATAGCACCAATGTAATTAAGCGAAATGTTGTTAATTTTAGGATTATCTAATTATATTTTTAGGTTATTGCTGGAGTGATTTTGGAGTAAGTTTTTCAACTTACTTATGCACGCGATTCTGCCTTCGTTAAACGTGGAATGATAGTTATCAGTGGCGAAGCGTCGATGCAAGCCGATCCCCACCGGCTTCCTTTTTAGGTTTTCGGCGATACTAAACAATATATTTAATAGGCAAATTTTAATTTACAACATATCAGACAATGGACAATAATTATAATAGCTTAACTTATTAATTAATGATAACTTAACAATGACATCTATCGGTCATTAGCCCGTTGTTTGTTTATTTAATCGATATCTATTACTTATTTTATGAATGTTTACATTATTTACGCATAATGGGTAATTTAGTAGGTATGTCAACGATTGTCGATTTCGAATCAAGACTTATCGTTGTCTTAGTTTTTGTTGTCCGATAAATTGCCTTCGATATCTTAACTGATGCCATAAAGCATATCAGTAATTGAGAGTGAAGCTGTCTATAAATGGAGGAATTTTTGGAATTGTTTATATTACTATTGCGCGGCATGAGGTCCTGGGTTTAAATCGGCGAACGGGCAATATGATATTGAGTTTTCCTGCTCAATATTAGCTCGGAGACTAGAATTGCGATAGACTTACCTCCTATCACATCATGAGACGGAATACACACGTCGAAATATGAAAGCCCTGGAAGTACTACTGCCTACTCTTTCAGAGTTAAAGATGAGATGTGGGTTCATTTTTCTCAGTAATCCCGAAGACCGTGTACAAACAAAATTAATCACTATAGAATATTAATTAATGTAAATTTATATTTATATATTTGTTTTATCAAAATGTTTGCTCAACAGTTTAATTAACTGTTTCGTGGTATTACAGATTTTGATAATCAAACAACGTTCCTAATCTAGATAACTGATATTATGTATTTAAATTTGTAGTTGGTAATTAATTTTCAAATAGAAATTTAACGTTACCTTCCATTTTGTTTTCTTATGTTTACGCGAATGTTAGACATCATAGTAAACAATTTTTCGAATTTTGTCGCGCTTTTTTATATTATAACTAGCTGACCCGACAGACGTTGTCCCGTCTTAACTATGAATTTACAGCGCGCATTCTGTCAATCGCTGAGTTATTTCAAACAATTGACAGTTATATAAAATTAATATTTTCGTTAAGTTTTCTTAAATTTTCTAATTTCCGTGCAATTTATTGAACTTTTTTCTTTCACAAGAACCTTCTCCTGACAATAAAAAACAACAAAAGAGAAATAGGAAAATCGGTCCAGCCGTTCACGCGTGATAGCGTGACCAAGGGAAATAGGGAATCATTTTTATATATATAGATTTTCTCCCGATTAAACGCTGTTTATTACTAACGCCCAGTTGCAAAGAGTATATAATCAGATTCCTGCCGGCTTCCCTTTCGTAATTTATGTAAAATGTAATTATCATTAGAACGATTTGCAGACCGCATTTATGCATATTAGTACCTATATGTTGTGTTGGGTTAAAATTTCACCCTTCGCCACTGCTTACGCCCCTAGACTATGACATTTGAAGTCTGAAAGCCGGTCATTCAAGACACTGTAAGCTCATTCTGCGTAGATCGGACCACTAAAAGCTAAAAAAGAATAAAGTTGTATAATTGTAAAATGTAGGTAGATATTGTAACTTTGACTTTGCGGATGAACAACACCTCAGTCCCCCCCGTGACCATGAAGACTGCAAAGTCTTCGAAACGTCGGGAGAAAAGTGAAATATTAAAACCGCGATAAATACCGAAAAAACGTTTAATTTTAATGTCTTAACAGTCGCCTAAACATAGAAAATCTTTATGATCTTTGTTTTTGGCGGTCGCAGCGTACTGTGAATTTACTAGCAAATTAGCATCACGACTCCTGTGTTGGACTTCAGAAACGTCACATTCCTATCACAGACCAAGTATCTATCCCTGCAATAGAAAAACGACACCGCTCCAAAAATGTGGCCCATTTTCAAACAATAACCAATAAACTCAGCCGAACAATTTCACAAAGTTTCATAACACCTCGAATAAGGTCGTATCATGAAGTTTTATGTTACTTGAGCTTTTTTTCGGTTAGCGCGCCGTGTTCGGCGAAATTAACGCGGCAAGTTTGCGAGTTTGGAGTTTTTTAAGGAGATTTGTCATTAGTGTGACAGGTTGAAGGTGTAAGTTGGAATGATAAGGGTTCCATATAATTCATGGGGTATATGGTACATGAATGGTACTATGATTAGTGTGTTAGCGCACTTGCGCAGGGATTTATGAATAGCGAGGCTTTATGTTCGATAGCCGGGTCATCAATTAAAAGTGTAGGGCTAAAAATTCTACCGAGTATTAAATTTGCAGGAGTCTGTATTCGAAAAATATTTGAGAAGCATTAGATTAAAATTTGTAGCGTTCATCCAATGCTTTAATAATCTCTTTTTATCGACACTAAAAATATTGTCAAATAAAAAAAATAAAAACCTGATGCCAGCAATTAAGCTGTTTGAAAATGTTCTTTTTTAAAACAAACTCGAAAAACTCCAAACTTCGTTTTTATTTACCATCTGTTGAGTAAATTGCAAGTTGTTGATCGTTGCTTGGTGCGTAAGGGAGCGTCTTGTCGACGACTCTTTTCGGAATAATAACTACCGTTTCGTTTGTTGCTGTCGGGTGAGGTTGGTTTTTATGTATAACACATTAATACTTTGTAATTCAAGGTGTTCGATGGTGTTTCTATAGTTTATTGGCGGTCGTATCGCTTACCAACAGGCGAACGGCAAGTTTGTCTTGTCATTCAAAGAAATAAAAAAAGTCTTCAGGTTAAAGAAAAGGAATGTCTAGTAATCACTAACTGTAATATCATCCAACCGTCACGTGTTCACACATTGCTTTTAATGGAGATTGGAGATAACACGAACCCAGACCAATTCTCGCTTCCGAGAGAACTGTCTTCCAATACATTTTTATTTTAATAGCAGATGGAAAAAGAATATTTAATCTATTTCACCATAAATACCAGTTCTTTACACGTATTTTTCACTAAACGTTGCCACTTATACATAAGTCCCGCGTAAACAAATGTAGAGGCCCGGTTTTCATTTGTTTTTTGAAGACCCAAATTCACATTGGCCATATTTACACAAAGATTTCCTCGCGGAGACAATCATTTTAGAGGAAAAATACGATTTCATGGAGTCCCCACCCGTCCCCCTCACACGGCCCGAAGCGTTGTTGGCAGAAGTACATTTGCTCGGGAGAAACAAAAACCCCAGCGCAAACTAATAAAGGTTCCTTTGTTAAAAACTGTTGTCATTTTATTAGCCGGGCCGCGTCGTCGACCAGTTTCGGAATTGTAATTGGGAAAAAAGTAATCAAATTTAATTCCATTTCGTCTAATAACCCAATTAGACTGTGAGATTATTCATTTACTGTGGCGTCCCGCAGGATTCCGATGCGGCCATGTGTTGGATTCTGTAATTAATTTTTGTTTTAGGGATGTTTTTGGAGCTCGTTTTGGGTGAGAAGAGATTGGATTAATGCGGTAGTATGTTATGCATAATTAGTTGACGTTTACTTAAGGCTTTGGAATTTTTGTTTTCGGGTCTATGCAACGATATGACAAAAATATTATTATGGTATAATTGTTTCTGCTACGAGGCGAATGTTTGAGCGATAGAGCGAATATCAAATCGTAGGACAACGTTATAACACCAATGAATAGACAGCATCAATAATTTTTCGGAATTAGCTATCGATCTTTTCCGAATCGGCAGAAATTAGATAATTGTCAAAAGAATCCATGTATGCTTCAATTATTTTGAAATTGAAGGGGGCGTTGGAGTATCCTGGGAGAGGGCTCTTATTGTCCGTTTGATTCCGCATTCGCGGGCAATGTAGGATCCAATTTTAAAATACCTTGAAACATTTTTAATGAACATTGCTTTGTTGCGGAGTGGTCAAGTGGAAGAGAATTTACATTATTTCGCCGATTTCCATGGTCGACTTTGGAACTTTCACTGATATGTTTGTTGGTAATAAATGTCCCACCGTTGGGCATTAGTTTTCCATAACTTTGCGTAATTTTATTTACTCCATAACTTTTGTACCGTAGGGGTCAAAGTTTAGTATTGAGCTGTTAGTGAAGATATTGACACTGGACCTTACTATACATATATTATGACAGTGCAGTAGAGTTCAAGAAAAATATTGACCATCGAGTGACAATCTCTCTACAATCGAAGAAGATACGACATCTTACAATATACACTCTCGGAGATGTTTGGATTTGTAAAGTCGTGTTTAATTTTAAGGCTATACGAAGGATCGAGTCACATATATTGCAGAAGAATTATATGTAATATGTAACTAAAGTAATGATATTCGTAAGTTTAATTATAGGGAAAGTAATCTGTGAAAATACTTTAATGTTCCCAAACAAATCTTTCATTAATAGAACACTATAATGCTTCATGCATATCTATACATATTATAAAACAAAGTTCTCTTTTCTGTCTATTTGTATGTGATCGATTTTCTCAATAACTAATAATAACGAATTTCATGGAATTTGGTATGGAGATAGTTTAAAAGCCTGGGAAGGTTAAGGAAGGCTTCTATTCCAGGAAAATATATAGCGGGACTTTTATCCCGAAAAACTTCACACGGGCGAAGGCGCGAGCAAACCTAGTTGTTTTATAAGTTCAAGAAAATAATAGGTGGAAATAAATGGTAGTTAAATAAAGGCGTCGCGTCGTCTATGTATTCCATAACACTAAGTACTTCCAAAGTGACTGGACGCAATAATCCCGAACGACGTAGCAAATGTCGAGCATCGCAAAACCGTACACTCCCGTCCCGTCGCATTAACTTTTGCGCTTACACAGCCGGCTAATGGAAAAGGCTTGTCGACTTGACCTGCGGACAGGACACAGGTTCGAATATGTGAGAAGTTTCGAGTTTGTTGGTTTTATTGTTGACGTGTGTTGAAGTGAAACGTGCTTTAGTGTAGAAGACTAAGTGCCTGTTTCGCGATGAATAAATATAAGAAGATGAAACGTACGAATTATTTTAACTGTAAGGAAAGAAAAATATTTTATTTGTTACGAACACAACACACATCCTGAAGTATTAAATGAAAATATATAAATAAAGAACACTTTAGAATTATATACATGATATTAAAATGTCCATTAAAGTCTATTATTACTGTTTTATTTTATTGGAGCTAGTTATAATGTAACAACTACTGGATGTCCTTATTCTAAATAAATAAATATATACTAAATAATTTTATATATAACAATTAGGTAATATACAACGTGATGCTGCATGCCGTAGTCGTGACGGGTAGGTGGCCACTCAGCATAATGCTGCGCTGCGGCGCGAGTCACAGCACAGCGCTGATTTTCAGTGGCCACCTTAAGCGACGTAACTGTAGTAGTTAGTGGTAGTTACTGGCTACCATGACTTCGAATTACATGTATATTAATTACATTATAATGATTTTTGTTTTGTTTTACGCGGGGGAAAAACGCATTATCGCTACCACCACTTGGAGGGTAAGTGGAACGGTTATGTTGGTTTCACCGGTCTTACGGCCCAATGTCGACACTCGGGAGTATAACATCATCGGAGCGAGCGTTGGACCGAGTCCCTAACCCCTGTATACCCGACACCGGTATACCAACCAAAACCCGCGGTGGTCTTCTTCGGCGCATACGGGACGGCCCCGAGGTTTCTTGTTGCACATTATAATGACTGGCTTGGTGGCGTGATTGTACGGTATGACTGCATTGGGCTAGGGTTCGATCCTCTGGTCGGGCAGTGATTAGGTTTTTCGACTATGTACAAGCCCGGAGTCTGGAATTTGTCCCCGATGTGGCGATAGGCTCGCCGCCTATCACATCGTAGGATGGAATACACACGGTGGAAAATGGGTGCAGTTGCGCTTCTGCATATCACTTCGCGGATACAAGGCGTAAGTGTGTATGTGTGTAAACATATTATAATGTAATAAGTACTAGAATTTACATGAGTAACCGTAGTATTATGTAACTAATATTATTTGAAAACATTATATTTGAAAATTGTAAAACGGAATCGAATCGAAATCCTCATTTGCCAGATCTTGGGCATTCAGTGAAGCTATTCTTCAAGCCGCAGGTCTTTTGTTACTCTATGTCTGATAATTAAATCTATTCTCCTGGTGTGTCAACCCTAGAACCGAATTTTTAATCAGTACAAATTAAGTGGGTGAAAATTTGTAACCCTTATTAATGTACGGGTCATCTTCATTCGCACTATAAGGTCGTGTGCGGGGGTCGTGTGGGATTAATTACCCCTGACCCCCCGACCCAGGGCCGGTCCGTTAATATTTCACCTCGTCATTCGATCTTTGTTTCGGGCTGACGGAGCGTACCATGTTTTATTGATGTGCTCGTAATATGAACTTGTTTTGGATGTTTTATGTGATTATTGGGGTTTTAGCGTCATTTGGGACAGTGAGGTTGATAATAGACATATTTATGAGGTGATTGAATCGTTTTGAATCTTTGGCTCAAATTACTTGAGAAGATAAAATGGCGATTAGATGTTGGTAATTAGTTAACATTTATGTGGGAGTAATAAGATGGATGTAGGCCACTTCTGTTAGGCTGGTCTGTAAATCTTTGGGGCAGACCTGTTCAGCAGTGGATTTCCTATGGTTGAAGAAAAAGAAATATATCACCTCAATTCTGATTGATTTTTTATGTGGAACTAGTAAGTATTGAGTATGATTTCCACTCCGGGAACTGAAAATTCGATTTGAAGAACATAATTGGAATTTACAATGCAACGAATTAATTGCATCTATGCTAGTGTCTACAAATCTGAAATCTGAATGAAGAGACGGGCGAATCATTTATTTGTTGGTCAAGCGACACGACCCTTAACAGTATGCGGTGATATCCTTTTTGTAAGTATTGAGTATGATTTCCACCTGAACTGAAAATTCGATTTGAAGAACATAATTGGAATTTACAATGCAACGAATTAATTGCATCTATGCTAGTGTCTACAAATCTGAAATCTGAATGAAGAGACGGGCGAATCATTTATTTGTTGGTCAAGCGACACGACCCTTAACAGTATGCGGTGATATCCTTTTTGTAAGTATTGAGTATGATTTCCACTCCGGGAACTGAAAATTCGATTTGAAGAACATAATTGGAATTTACAATGCAACGAATTAATTGCATCTATGCTAGTGTCTACAAATCTGAAATCTGAATGAAGAGACGGGCGAATCATTTATTTGTTGGTCAAGCGACACGACCCTTAACAGTATGCGGTGATATCCTTTTCTTTTATTTTTGTCCCGCGTGACAAATCTACATTACGGATACCATTCTTAAACCGGGCTAGCGAAAGAATGGTGATGTCGGACTTACTCTGCCTTCCGATCCAGATGTCACCTAAATGCTCTCTGGGTCGGGTCCTTACCGATGTTATGCCGGCATACTGACTAAAACTTGCGGTGGCCTGCTTCTGCGCACTTGAGATGGTGCCAGGGGTTCAGAAGGCATCTGATCTCACCGGACCTGTCTCCTGACTCTTCTCTTTTAGGGCTCACAACTCTTACTCAATGGCAGCACCATCATTCCGAACTGCTGTGCGTTTCGGAGTCACACCATTCGTCGAACTAAGGCTGCGTATTCCTCGCTGCGTGGCCACCACATCTCCCAATAATTCCCTTTTAGTCACCTCCTAAGACAGCCAGGAAGCAGTGGCAAGGGTTGAAATTTTCTGAAAGGGAACCCGACACAACATATAGGAATAGGTACTGTTTAGGAAAACTATTAGACCTCCGATGGTTGACAATGTGTGGACTGTATTTACCACTCACCTGCACTCGCAGCACCGCTCGTTTCCCTGGGTATCCAGTACTGGTGAATAGTGATAAAATGCTGGCTGCTGTTCAAGATTGCATCGCACTATCACTGGTCGTCCTTCCTCGATTTGAGCTAATTTTAAATATAAAACAGCGCGCACCAAACTACGTTGCGTTCGAGATTGTTACTTGAATTGAATAGGAAGTGCGTAATGCACGTTCGAGGAGGCAGTACTTGTCGCTGCTTAAGGTGCGATCGGATTTTGTTGCAGATACAGATCCATTGATTTCATTAGAAATATGTTAATCGCAAAATTGTGCTAGCATATTGAATTTAATAAAAGTACGGAACAGGTACTAATATGCATAAATACGGTTTGCAAATCGTTCTAATGATAATTAGATTTTACATAAATTACGAAAGGGAAGACGGCAGGAATCGGGTTATATGGACGCTTCGCCACTGCCAGGAGGTTTACTGACTAAAACATCTGGTGATACCTAACGCCTTGTGTACATAACACCCAACACATCATCATCATCATTTCAGCCAGGAATCGTCCACTGTTGGACATAGGCCTCCCCCATTGAGCGCCATATGGACCGGTTCTGAGCCACACTCTTCAATCGGTCTCCGGCGACCCTCACCAGATCACACCAACACAACACAACACTTCTGCATACATATTATGTTCTCTACAGTACTTGTTCTACATTCACGATTAACGTTAAATAAACATGTAAAATGAGTTCTTTGAGTGTAACCGAGGTAGAAATGTGTAGCCAAGTGTGCCAGCGAATGCGCGCAGCATCCTCAAACGATTTGAACTTCAATGGATGTGGGATTGGATGTTATGGAACACGTTTGTAATATTTTGCAGCACTTGTGACTGTGAGATGAATGGATTGTAAGCATTCGAGGGCAATAAGGAATGCAATTATTATTATAAGCCATTAGAAATTTGTTACTGTCCATCGAAAGGTCTGGAAGAAATTATTTTTGCGATAAGATCGCCCATTGTGTAACCATGTATTATATTTGTTTTCTTTTGTTTTTTTGTATGTTTTTTTGCTTGTGCAATAAATAATTCAATTATTTTATTAGAAATGTTTAAGCTTAAAATAACATATTTTGTTGATAAAACTTTACTATTTTAATGAAAAGTATCGATGAAAAGCTGTATACGAATATATGTGAAAAATAACTTTACGTAGGTTCTCAATATAAGAAACAACCAATAAACAGACACGCAACATAATGTAATTAAAAACAAGCACAGAAGATCACGATTAAAAATCATACTCAACGTTGTTTTTGAATGTTCAAATATTTATTTGCAAATATTTATAGTATTACATAGCTAATGTCCATAATTTTGCTCATTCGATTACCATTGTAAGGGAATAAGTTCACAGCGTGATTTTTATTTAGTCTTCATAAAGACGAATAACACTCATTCATGAAACAGGCTTACCCACGGAATCTTAAAAACAATTCGCAGACGTTACCGGATTTTATTGGCAGGTTAGAGTAACGTTCCCCGTCTGATTGTCTTTATTACCTCTACCCTTGTCAAAACACGTACTATATGGTGAGTAGTGACGTTTTTATTTATTGGATAAGAGGGTGGAACGCCCTGCAAAATAATATATATAGTGTAGATTTAATGCGAATTAACTATATATTGTTAGATGTAATAACTAAAAACGGCTCTTTTTTATGTATTGGTTCACAAATTGACAGTGAACACCAAACTAGCCTAGTATAAGTGGCCAGGCATCACATATCTTGCATTTTGTAAAATTTCTTTCTTCCTGTATTTACTATCAACAACTAATTAGCAAAATATTTTTATTTGAAAATCTGTGATGGATATTATTGGTAGGTTAGACAATGTAACCAAACATTTCATTCAATATTTCACAATGAGGTTTAATAATGCATAAAGTTTTATTTTTCACATATTTCTGAAAAGTGAAAAAGGTGTGAACTATGATTAGTTACATAATTTATCGTGTATATCTTCAGCACAAAGCTCAATTGGTATTGGTATTGGTTATGGGCTCCTTTTTCCGCACTTAGCCCGTAAAAAAAGTCGGGCCATTGTGCGTGACGTGCATGCCGGCTACAGAGCAAGCCAGCCTAACTCCTTCCAGAAGCGCAGGATCCTCCTGGTGTCTCCACAGGCTTCTCGGAGTGACCCCGGCGAATCGAGGATTTTTGCCCGTTGCGCAGCTACTCCTTCACATTCCAGGATGACGTGGTAAGCTGTTTCATCGGCCAACAGACATCCCCTACATAGGGGGGCTGTCGGTTATACCTAGAACATATAAATGTTTGTTTAGTGGGCAATGTCCAGTAATGGTACCTACGACTATGCGTAGGGATGCCCTGTCCAAAGATAAAAGGCGCTTAGTCAGACGAGAGTCCGGGTGTGGCACGGCTTCCCGGGATTGTCTGCATGTACTGATACTCGCCCATTGATCCGCGTGTAGTTTATGTGTTCTGTGACGCAGCCATGTTCTCAGCTGGTAAAAGGGGAGCGCCATGATTGGTTCGGGACCCAGTAAAGTCTGGTCCGATCCTCTTTTGCAAGCTCGTCAGCTGCGTCATTTCCTAGAGAGCCACTGTGCCCTTTGATCCACTGTAGGGTAACTGAGTTAGTCTTTCCTATACCCTCCAGTGCTTGGTGGCACTCTAGTATGAGCCCTGATTGAATGGTCTTGCTATCAAGGGCTCGTAATACAGCAGCGCTATCGGATACAATGCGTATTTTGTGGCCTATAAGGCCCCGCTTTTCCACTGCTCTGGCTGCCTCCGTGATGGCGACACATTCACATTGGTAGATGGAACTGTGTGCGCCTAAGGCCATTGATATCTTGATGTTAATTTCTGGTGAGAACACACCTGCCCCCGATCCTGTCCTGGTCTTAGACCCATCGGTGTATATTCGCAGTTCGTGTGTGCCAGACCAGTCATGCTGTTCTTTGGTCAGCCTTACGGTGTAGTTTTTTCCGAAGATATATTGTTTGGGTACCCTGTCGTTGGGAGCGGCCATCAGTGGTTTATAGTTGATGGCCTCTACCAGAATTTCGGCGTGGGCACCTATTGCTGTACCCCAGAGCTTGAGTGTCTTTAGCCTGACTGCTGCTGAGGCTGCCTCTTGTTGGATAAACAGATCCAGGGGCGGCAGTCCCAACAGGACCTCTAAAGTAGCTGTGGGTGTAGTTTTCATGCAGCCCGTTGTAGCAGCACAAAGCTCAAGCATGACGTCATTAATAAAACCGACAAAATCATTTCGTTGTCTGCAAACACAAGTGAAAAAAAAACAAAATGAAACATATCGGGATCCAAATTGTCTCACATAAAGGTTTATGAACAGACCCGCCATTTTGAAAGACCTTTCGCTAGTTTTACAACTTGTTTGAACTTCGCCCATTATACAACGTGTGTGAAGTCTAGCTTTATTTATTGAAGGTTTTAAGATGTTTGGGGCTCGTAAATACGTGTCAGAACGGGTTTTTGGATGATGTAACTCGCTTTTGTTATCTTTACAGCCTGTGTCAGTGTAGTATTTTATACACGCCATCTAAGTAGGGCTGCCATCACCTAACTTGCCAACGACGGATAAACACGGCAAGAATCCCGGACATTTGGGCGAAATATGGGTTTGTCCCCGGACACCTCTGAAAAAAAATGTTTGCAACAAGAATAAAAACATTGTTATAATTTTTTTAAAACCACTGCCGGACGGCTCCCGGCCGCCCTTCAAACTAGAACAAATCCGGGTAATTCCGGACGGATAGCAGTCCTCCATCTAAGTAGTTGGATTCCGGAAACAAACTACAACGCGGGCGAAGTGAGAAAATACATTTTAAACATTCTATACTAAATGGCAATTTCAACAAGCGATCCCAATCTCAGTCTTTAATCCGATTCCGAGGATGAAACAATCAAAATAACTCATTTGTAAGCGTGTCATAAAATACTTTATTCTGATTGATCTATTTTAGAGATAGTTCGTAAAAAGCGATTGCGATCGATCATTGTAGATGGCAAATAATTAGACAACGATAAAAAGAAAGGGATATAAAACTTTCTTATTATAATTACCTAAGCACGTCAAGCAGATTTTAGATAACGCAAAAGATTGTAAAAGAAAATCGGAATATCGTCTTTTGCTGATATTACTACACATTTTGTTACAAAAAGCTAACAAAAACACAACATCTCACTCGTGATTGTTTTTCGAACCGCAACATGTAATTCGGCTTCCAATAAACATTGATCAGTACATTGAGAATATAGAGAAAATCGTTTTGTTTCACCTTTGAAGGTGGAGCGCAATAAATCAAGACCCCGGCTGAGGTCTCGCTCAGTGCCCACACACAGACGTACACATCGGTTATTGTATTTCTTTTTTCCAATAACTTGACGATGGCTTAATAGGTCCCAAGTTGCTTGTTATGGATATTGGATAGTAAACTTAGCTTCGGTAGCTTGAAGTTGATTAAGGTACGTCAGGTGACTTAAGGATGATTGTTTGTTCATAAAATTAGGCAAATGAGTAATCACATAATGTTAAGTGATCAGCGAACTGACCATAATACCGACTATACTAGAATTGGTGGATTCGCTGCTAACCTTAAAGGAAGGGTACAGAGCAGTGGTGAAACTCGACACAACATATAGGTACTAATAGGCATGAATGTGCAAAACGATCTAATGATTCTACATAAAGGAAGCATGCATGGATCGGGTTATATGGACCCTTTGCCTCTGGAACATAGATTAGGAACAGTCATAGGTTCGTGAAAATCTCACTAATCATGCGCATCAATGAAATAACAAACTCTCTTCATGTTGGTTTTCGACAATGACACTTCCGCAATCGTGTCGGCTCTTTCAACTTCTACACGTGGCATTATCACTTTTACTATTCAACAAAAGGACTTTTTAAACTAAAAGACCTAAAGGAGATTTTAATTTGTCCCTAAGTGCTGCAAGGAGTAATGCGGCAATCACACATTGGGATATATGGATTTACCTTCCAGCACCACAACGTTGCAAATTTCAAGGCGCCCTAATTATACTCTCAACAGCCAATAATTAATTATTGCACTTAATATACAAATGTATAAGGGCGGATTTAATGCCATAGATATTCTCTCCCGGCTAACCTTATTAGCAATGAATTTCGAGAGAACCCGCATCGAACGCCTAGTATGACAATAAATATTCCCAACGGCCGCCGTACGTTTTTCGTAAACGAGTTATAACGTTTGACGGCTCGTCGGGCGGCGTTCGAGTCTGAATCGCCAGTCATTGCCAATTCCAGTACCATCCGTTACGACGTCACTTACCCATGTAAATTAGTTTGGTAATGCGAGCGGCGGCTTGATCGGTTTTCTGTTTGCGCAGTTACTGTCGTAATGGTAATGATTATATATAAAATAATATAATAATATGAGCCCTGTATTATATACTGTACCACTGTTGGGCACGGGCCTCCTCTACTACTGAGAGGGAATAGGCCTTAGTCCACCACGCTGGCCTACTGCGGTAGACTTCACACACCCTAGAAAATTCCTATAGAGAATTTCTCAGATATGCAGGTTTCCTCACGATGTTTTCTTTCACCGTTAAAGCAAGTGATAATTCACAAAGAATACACACATATTTTTTAGAAAAGTCAGAGGTGTGTGCCCTTGGGATTTTAACCTGTGGTCATTCGTCTCGGCAGTCCGTTCCACAACCAACTAGGATATCGCCGGTAATGATTAATAATTGTTAAATTATAGCATAGTTTAGTATTTATTTTTGCGCAGACGTATATGATTGCAGTTTCCTAGTACAGATACTAGTTGCGCTTCAATTGACCCACTTCAGAGACAAAAGGCGTGACTTTATAATATAATTGTTAGGTGATTGGACGTCCCGGGATGGACGGCAGTGTGTAGTTGGCCTCATGCTGCCGTAGACGCGTAGCCGAGACGAATGCGCGGGGCTTCAGAGAACCCTCCCCATAGGAGACGTGGCTGCAAGGCGGCACCGCGCAGGGGCGGCTGCGGACGAAGACTTAGACACTTCCGTCAGAGGAAGCCCGCAGTCGTCCCTAATGCGCCGAAGAGGGCCACCGCGGAGCTTTAGCTGGTAGGCCGTGCATAGGTTAGCTGTATATAGGGTTAGGGACTCGGGCCGGCGGTCGCCCGAAGGTCACCATCAAATCCGGGCGGCTCACCGCCGGGCCGTAAGGCACGGTTAGCCCAGCATAACAGCTCAGTCGCCCCCCACGAAGGCAGGGCGGTAGTAATAAGGGACTGTCTCCGCGAAACCAAAAAAAAAAGTGATTGGACGTACTGTTATATGTTTATAGATATTGGGACTGTCTTACCTATCGTGACGCCTAATCATGCATACATCTCCACAATCATTTAATTAATCGCTCGCACGACCCGCCAATTAGTTATGACGTATCGACACAAACGCATATACATCATCCATTGATCTATATGTTCGCATCCTGTAATTCTCCGCACCCGAATCGGCACATGCAGCAATGTGACGCTTCGGGTGTATCACCTGTACAGAACGAGCAATCGAACGCGAGCGAATGTGAGCGAATGGTTTTTGGGACGGTATGAATGCTCGTCTCTGGTGTATGTCAACACAAATTCATATTTGTTGCTTTCTGTTAGGCAAACGGTTTTGTCTTTAAAAACATTCACGTCGAGTTGATAATTTCCTTCTTTTTTAGAAGTCGGCTAAAAACACCAAAACTACGATACCACAAGGTGATTTGAAGAAGATTATTGAAACAAATTAAACACATATTGTATTGATGACATTGGCAATTAACAACTGTTTTTAATAAACGAACACAAAATTTAAGCCGATTCCGAGAATGAACCAATTAAAAATAATAATTGAAAGTGTGTAAAAAAACTTTGTTCTGATTGATCCATTTTTGAGATAGATCGAAAATAGCGATTGGCATCGTTTGTTGCAAATGGTATATGAAATATTACAAGAATCGATGCAATGGAGAAACAAATGCCAACATTTTATGAAAATTGCTTTGACTAAGAGTCTCATGGAGGTTTATGGCGACTGGCTACTTAGTTAACAATTTTTTTTTTATATCTGCTAAATATTCAGTGTTAAGTCACAACAAAGTATATAAAAGTATATACTTAAACTTAGGTATTTAAAATAAAAAAAAAGAATGGCGTTTAATTCAGTAATTTTTTGTTAGCTTAAATAAAATAAAATGCTTTATTTATCACGTAGGCGGACAAAGTTGCACTTATGATACGTCAAAACCATGTATAAAAATAATTATTATTATTTCTAAACAACAATTAAAATTACTTATATTAAGATTTATAAGATATTTATTAAGATTGCTTATTTTTAAGATTTCAAGACGATAGAATTAAGTGACCTTAAAAGCTATGCGGTGGCTCGTAGAATTGGTTTATCTATTATGTTGATTCCGTCATATATTTGTTGATTATGGATAGCTGGGAGCTGCCCAAATAAATTAAAATTAAGTACTCAACCTCGCTTAGTGTGCAATCACGTTCGCGTACGTTCGCGGTGATTCGCTTCGTCTGTACACCCGCCATGCATCACGCACAGCTGGCGCGCTCGCACCGGCTGTATCGAGCGGTTACACGTAAGATGTATTAATATTATTACTGCAATAAATTGCTTCTGAAGATTAATCTCGCTTTCGACGATAACGCGCCGAGTTTTTGTAATGGGTGAAAATTGCCGGAGATTATGCTTGATGTTGGTAAATATTCGTGTTGCAGTTTTCCTCTTATGTTTTGATGTTTGTTAATAATATTATATTAGCCCTGTATTATGTACTGTCCCACGGCTGCGCACTTCTATACAACTGTGAGGCTTTATGGCTTAGTCCACCAGTGGGATTTGGCAGACTTACATACCTTTAAAATTCTTATAGAGAACTTTTAGATATTCAGCTTTCCTTAAAATGTTTTTCTTCACTGTTAATGCGATAATTTACATTAGACCGGTTGAGCAAGGAAGACTGCCGAGACGAGTTGTATTCGTGTAACTGTTTTCTTTTTTATTGATCACCAACCAATGTGCACCAATACATAATGTTAATAATATTGTTATTTTAATTCATAAAGAGAAGCAAATTAATGGACATTCAATTGTAAATAGATTTGTTTGTAAGGTCCACGTTCAAACGCAAAGAAACGTAGTTGAAGTTGGAGCTAGTTATGGTTTTAACATATTTTTGGGTGATATATGTGCCTTTAGATTTGTTTTATAACGCCATATAAATTAATTACTTAGTAATTATACTAATAATGCTATCGGCGTGCCCATTATCTAAGTCAAATCACCAAAAAACACCATCATAAAATTAAAAAAATTTCACGAAGTCCTGACTCAAATAACTCCTATCTTTGTATTACAAACCTCATAAATTACATTATTCACGAATCGACAATATCGATAAAAACCCAACACTAATACAGACATCGATAACGTACCAAGTAAAATATACGACGTCTTATTCGGTCACGTATTTTGGCGATAAGTGAAAAACTCTTGTCCCCGCGAATTACCTCGGGCCTGTAATAAATCAACCGGCGGCGAACGCGGCTCGAGACGATTAATCAACAATCGATCTTTATAATCGATTACGCGTCTGTCGTATTTTTTAGCGCGACCGTCAGAATTTATTTGGCCGTAATCGATTCAATCGTTTAAGATCGATTTTGCTTGAGTGCTGAATTAGTTTTATTATGTGCTTACATTGGTGTTGGTTACTGATTGCTTACTTATATTAGCCCTATATTAATTGTCCCATTGATTAGACCATTCTTTAGTGTACAACTATATTTAAAACTAAGAAGAACATTTCGTAAGTGCGTCAGTTATTTTTTTGTCAAAAGTCTAAAGTTCAGTTTGGCGCAAAAGTAGGTGAATACTTTAAAATCGGAACAATTTATTTCTTTATTGCACATAAAGTTATGTCTTCAAAGATTATTTTAATGAAAAAAAAAACGACGGTTTATAAGGACTGAAAATATTAACGGCGATTTGAATTTTTTAATTTATATAGCTACTTCTGTGTCTGAGTGTACATCAGTCCAGTAAGAATGTCCGTTAATTTTCTTTACGATTTGGAACCTTGTGACCCGAAATTTCAAAATGCAAAAGGAATGTTGATTTGGAAGCTAAAAACTTTAGTCATACAGACGGAGAATGTCATATTGCGAGAAGGTTCGCGAGCCGGGTCGAAATTACATTCGTACATTACAATAAAGCCTAGAGAAGTCATAAATTCATTCCGAACTTAATTTCAAACAGCGTTTGTTAAGCTGTCTTGCAGGGGTAGATGGGAATTTGGTTTTTTTTGTTTCACGCTTTTATTATAGCAACTAACTGTATTGTTCTATTTTTTGGTATACGCCAGAGGCCTCCTTGAATAAGTGTTGATTTTAAGTATACCCAAAAAGTTGTAACACTATTGAGAATTTTGAATTGCAAAATACAAGGATGGGCTATGCTATTTCAACAACTTTAAATGCAACTAATGTCCAATGCCCAGTATTTACACTAGCAACAAAGTCCTAATTTCAACTAAATATACTTGCTAACTGCTTGGCGGAAAAATATACAAAGCGGTCAGTGGCGTAGTAATAGGCATGTCGAGCGAAATGCTACGAACGTGCGGCTTTATAGGCCCTAAAATTTTGTAAATTTTACTAAGTTTTTTGTGTATATAGACCTAAAAATATGGTGGGAAAAGTTTATATAATCGTGTTAGGGGCCCCATTTAATGATTTGCCACGGGTCCTTCTATGTTCTATGTTGAGGAGCTCCTTTTCCGCAGTTAGCCCGTAGTAGGTCGCCACTAAAGGCGGTATTACTAAAACACTGCCGCATACGAAATATCTATCAACAGACACTTCCAAGGCGGCGATAGCCTAGTTTCAAATCCGAAGGGCACACACCTCTGACTTTTCTAAAAAAATATGTTTGTATTCTTTGTGAATTATCGCTTGCTTTAACGGTGAAGGAAAACATCGTGAGGAAACCTGCATACCTGAGAAATTCTCTATTAGAAATTTTCGAAGGTGTGTGAAGTCTACCAACCCGCACTAGGCCAGCGTGGTGGACTAAGGCCTATTCCCTATCAGTAGTAGAGGAGGCCCGTGCCCAACAGTGGGACAGTATATAATACAGGGCTGATATTTGACACCTCCAAATTTTCTTCATTCACAAAACACACTTTCAGATTTTTATCGTTTCCAATCTCAACGGCGGCCCGGGGGCACATTCTATCTGAGTTCCCGTCGCCGGATCGCCCGGCACGTCATATAAATTCCCGGAGTCGGCCTTCATTCCGCCCGAATGTCGGCATCCGAAGCGCCGGGCCGAACATTTTTGACATATCACTCAGTCAATAACCACTCAATGGCCTTTGTGTCGCGGAGTACGGACAATGGAGATTGTAATGGGAATTACCCGGGGTACGTCGATGCAAATTCGTGTTTGCATATTTCAAATGTTCTTCGCTTGTGTTGCGCGGTGTTTTGCATTTTTTTATGTGGAGGCTGTTTGTGAGAATTATAGTTGAGTATGTTTCCTTTCTGAGTGTATTGTTATTTTGGTTATTACTGAATGCAAAATAATAGGGTACAAATTAGTGTTTAATACATAACATTTATTTGTAATAGAATATTTACAGAATGGCATGAAACTGCAATTTGGCCCTTTACATTAGTTAGGGGCTATTCATAAATTACGTCACACGTTAAGAAGGAAGAGGAGGTAGACGAAGTGTGACATTATGTTATGATGGGGATGTGGTTATAAACTTCATGACGTCATATGGCAAAATCTACAGTATTAAAACACAGAACATAATTTGTAAACAAAAAAAATACTCTAACTCCGGCTATACATGTTATAACACCAAGGAGAGGTCTCACACCACGTGACCAAGTATGACGACGACGAGGATTTAAAAAAATCATGAAATTTGTGAGACGTGTGTTGTGGATGGCCTCTCATCTATTAGACTATGGCAATTACTCAGACAAGCTTCACTCTGTAGACGTAGGTCTACAGTATAGATGCTTGATCTACATGGAAATAGTATCCAGGTAATCCTCATATCATTACACGCGATTCCTTGTATATAGCTTGTACACTAATCTCATATAATTGCATTTAAACTGATTCATCGTACTTAATCTCCTGCAGACAACCTTGGGCTAGAGATGCCATTAGTAATGGATGCCAGTGTGCCTAGAATCAAGGTTGCATGGCTTACGGTAAGTTATTAAGACGAAGGGGTTTGTGTTAGATGGACTGATATGCAGGCCTTTTTGTTGGCGGCACGCTAATTATCGAAAGTTGTAAGTTATTTTTGTACCAAGTGCTCTTTAATAGCATTTTTTTTCTATATTTTCGAAATTTTCTTTGAGGGTATTTCGATAAAATACTTAATAATCCTATATTAAAGGAGTTAGTTTTAAAAATGACACGAGTTGAAGCATAAAACGACAAAGCGTACAGCTTTTATGTTTTTAAAAAGAAAAAACTTATGCAGTGACAATAAATAACATTAGAAAGAAGGCGAATTAGCCCCCGCGTGCCCCTACAAAAAAAGCCCTGCTGATATGTAAATAGGAGAAAATGATACGAAGTATTAGGCTTTAAATAAAATTAGTTTGAGCGAGATTCAATGCATACTAATATTTATCTTGGATATATTTGTTGGTAATTTAACTATAATTACACAAATCAAATATTATCTAGTTCCAATTCAGCACTAAACAAACACAATTACAGTACTAATGGGCATTTGATCTTTCACTGATAGTTACTAACTCAATGTGAACCCGCCCTAACAGATACAAAGCCAATTCACATATCCCAGTGGGATGCAAGGATTCTGGCGCTCGCATCGTTCGCCCCTTCGCCCCTTGCGGATACATTCGCCCCAGGGCCGTAGCTAGGGGGGGCATTGTGGGGCAATGCCCTACCTTAAAATATAAATGTCCTACCTTAATAATCAACTAAATTGTACATTACTACTCAATGAAAATATATGGAGCAGCGGGTGTTTTATTTTCCGATTTGGAAGTTGGTCCCATAGTAAGAGTTATTCGTATTTATGGGTGAAATAACCCTCTTTTCGAGATTTAAGGGTATTTTGTTCCAATATGTATATTACCTTAACAATTACGTAAGTATGAACTATTTTTTTTTTAACTCGCGTTCACATATGTTGCCCGATATAGCGATAGGCTCGCCCCCTATCACATCATGGGACGGAACATACTTGGCGAAAAGTGGGTGCCCTTGTTGCGCCTCTGCATACCCCTTCGGGGATAAAATGCGTGATGTTATGTATGTATGTTATGTTCACATGAAAACTAAAAATCGATTGAGCAGATCAGATGTAGTAACATTTTTATTTCCGCCCTGCTTGTAATAACAACTGCCCTACCTTCAATTCAAGTCTAGCTACGGCGCTGATTCGCCCCGTCGCCTCCCGTGGATACAAATTCTCCCCATTCACGTCGCTCTTGCATCCACCACGTGTGCGTTTCAGGCATTCGTATGCAAATCCAACGCGTCCCATTAGCCCTGTAAGCCGTTCTATAGGGCTGTTCGAAATTTGAATTGATTCGTTCTTTTATTGAATTTGTTCCGTTGTTTATGTTTACGAATAGATGGCGTTGGCTTTCCGGAACAATAAATCCGTTGGGCTTATTGGGGTGATATTTTTCGTGGAAACTGATTTCCTAATTTAAGTTTAGAGGGAATTAAGGTTAGGTTAGTCAGTAATTGTTTTTCTTTTAATGTATATTTTAAAGTCTTCTTTAGTTTATTATAAGGAAAAAAATTGTATGAATGCTGAAAACATTTGTCTATTTATTTGTAGAAGGAAATTAACAAAGCTAGCTTATTTAGAAACACAATTTAGATTGAACATTAGCAGGGTAATAACACGACGTCTCATCACGTGAGTAAAACAAATATTGTACGTTAATTTGTACGAACAGTGAGCTGTTATGTGTGTGCGAAGTTAAGGTGTGTTTTCGAACACAGCGCTAGCGATTTCATCCTACGGATTGGCATTTTATTAGCAATCAGCTTTGTAAATTGTAGCCAGTGTGACTACAATACATAATGTGATCTAAAATGTACTATCGTCGTATAGCATTACTTTATAATTTAAAATTAACGAAACATTTTCTGTTGTGTATGGCCCTTCCCTGCTGGTTCTTGTCTATATAAATGCCCTGGAGTAAATAAAATGAAAAAAATAGCTTACACAGAATATTACTAGTACCAAGAAATTTGAAATCGAAACGAACATCAATGATACCTGTTTTATGGCTAGTATATTGGAAATTAGAGCTGCGGCCTGTGTACTTGTCTAACTACTACAAAAGCATACTCTATGTACAGTCGCTGCGTTCGTGTTCAGAATCCTACCTTAACATATTTATCGGCGAGCGTGTTCTTAATAGAGCACCTAAATTAGAACGTTTGCACTCACGGCATCTCTCATTCCCCTTATGAGTTATACTAACTATTGTTCGAGTTTTCTCCCGTGTGCTTGCTTTTCTGGCGACGCCCTGTTCGGACATAAATAGGAGATTTATAAGGCTTTATTCGCTATTCTAATGAAGAATAAATGCGATATTTAATAAATTGCAATCTTTGATTCTACATATTATTCCGTTTCACGTTAAGACACCGTCTACTCCACTTCTTTCCTCGACGACATCGTCTGTCATTCAAATATCACTTACCCCTGTTCCATATTCAAAAAGTTAACACCGGCCAGTAACAATAAAAAGATCTCCCACACAACTGTCGCATTTACATAATCCGGCACGTGTAGAGCAGCCCTACGACAGTCTGTAACTATCTAATGCCCGGTATGAATACGCTCGGTGAAAAGGCGGCATTAACATACGTTTTACTCCGCCGGAGTCCCGCCTCGCAGTAATTACGTCACCGGGTTTTTAGATGTGAAAATGCTGGCCGGTTTAGTTCTTGAAAAATAATTCTTTATTTAAATTTTTGTTGTTTTTTTTTTCATTGTTTGGAATTATGGAAGTTTTGGCTGCTATTTGTACTTATGTCTTCGGTTCTTTCCTTATTATTCGACTTATACTGTAAACTATTTTTTATTTTTGAGGGTGAAAGTTCTTCGGTAAGACAAATTTATGGTATTGTGATAGTTTACTTCTTAATAATTTATCAACCCGTCAAGTAACTGTCGTCAAAATACGTTCAGTTATTTCGGAACATGACAGAGTCAAAACAACAAAGATAAGTAATAAAAAGTTTTTGTTTTTAGGTTATAGTATAAACTTGAACTAGCCTGTATTTTAAAATCGCAATAATATTTGTACAATTATACTTAATAAGTTAATAATAAATATTATATTTATATAAATCCAAATTAAATGACATCCTTCTTGCGTAATAAAGAAATTCTACCAACATTCGTAAAATCATTCAGACCCCACCTTTGTAAAATAGCAACAATATTAGTTCCTCGGAGATGTTTACGTGAAACGCCACGAGTTAATAAAAAGGACTCGTATTATTGGAATGTACGGCCGTCTTCCAATCCTACATTGTGTTTGCAGACCTACGTCAGATATATGTATATATACAGGGTCATTTTTACATTGGGTTACTAAAAGAAACCACATACTCGTCTTCACCTTTGCTGTCATTATGCACAAAATCATCCATTAATAACGAATATTTTCACCAAAAATACTGATTTTAGTTTTTCAATATTTTTATAATTTTGTAATTTAGTGTGAATATGGCGTGCGTGTGCGTATTTCTGGCTGAAAGTGTGATGTTGCCGCTGCGACGATTTCTCTTAGAGTAGTCATAGTGGAATTAGGGCGCGTAAAATTAAAATTACTTTTTATTAATATTTATTTTGTTCGAAACTTACACTTTTTTATTTTACATCTACGGCTCAAGTAACTTATTGTAAAGTGTTATTTCGAAGAGGATAAGTATGTGCTTTCATTTAGTAATGCAATGTCAAAATGATCCTGTATATCGTGTATGGGTTTAATTAAAATATAGTTTTGTGAAACGCAATGATAGAAAGTGCTTCGCAGCAGTGGCGAAAGGTGAAATTTTCCAAGACAGAGTCCGACACAACATATAAGTACTAATATGCATGAATGCGGTCTGTATATCGTTCTAATGATAATTAGACTCTACGTAAATTCTACATAAAGGTAAGCTGTTAGGAACCACGTTATATGGATCCTTCGCCACTGCTTCACAGTCTACCCTCACGTGTGTTCTCAACTACGTATACTATTTAGTACATTAAGTGGAATGGAAGGCCGGCATAATTGTGTCGACTGCCTACGGGTAATCATCTCTCATCAGTGGATATTCTATTGGACACATAGAAAATTAAATTAAAATTATATTTGGTACAAATATAAAGAAAATAATTCTCTCAAAAGCTCATAATTTCAAATTACAAAAAATCTAAATTAATCTATACTCGACTGCTTCCATATTTAACTAACCCGTTCGCGTCTAATGCATTACATCACACATTATCAAAATACTTCCAAACTTTTAAAAAAACGCACCGCGAATTATTAGAACAGCACAAAAGTATAATAACTCACGAGCCGCTACATTATTCAGACGTTGATTCACGACGACCTTCACCTTTATAACGACGAACCCTCCCGACCTGTCTGTCGGGGATTAAAATCTGACTACACTGAGTTCTTGTATAATTTATACGGACCTCTCTCGGGCTGTTTGCTTTTCGAGTTTTACGATGTGGAATTTAATTTGAGTACATGGGGATGATGATGATTCGTTCCTAGCCGAATTTCGGCCAGTATCTCAAAGGTAATCAGGCAGGAACGCGGGAGATATTATAGTGCATAAGTGTGCGCGCAATACACGGGTGCACTCTCTGTTCCTTCACTCCTATGATCCGAGATCAGGCGGAGTAACTTCCGAGCATGTTTTCTACCAGTCGATCCAACGTGCAGAGATAAAACAGTAAAATATGGACATGCCATTCAGGGCTGATTTTTCAGTCAGATAAAATTTATTTGTTAATATAATTAATAATTTTTGGGATAAAGTACAACCTAACAAATTAAAAATGCCAGCTGTACGTATCAAGTGATCCATTTATCTCACTTTTATTGACTGATATTTATTTTATCGCTTTTAATGATGAGACGAGCTCGCCGTTCGCCTGATGGTAAGAGATACGACCGCCCATAAACAGTAGGAACACCATGAATTACAAAGTATTGTTTGGTATTCCATTGCACCCGCCATCCTAAGACATCAGATGTTAATTTTTATTATGTCCAGCAGTTACACTACAATATCCTTCAAACCGGAACACAATCGTGGCTACACACTGCTGCTTGGCGGCAGAAATAAACATGCGGTAGTACCTACCCAGGCGGACTCTCACATATAAGAGACCTACCAGTGATAAATTATATCTGACGAATAAAAATTGCAATGAGTCATATAAAAGATAGTCAACCATAATGTAAAGCGGCAAACTCATGCATAATAACACATATCCATATAAAATAACACAAAAACACTTATATAGAAATACTGAATGTAACAGATATTACCATACGTTACACATAAAGTATACTCGCATTGTCAGGCGAAACAATGGACAGCTGCAAGGTTCGCACTGGACGGAGATGCCCATTGTCGCGAGTTGGACGGTGTTGGACGCGTCTGGCCGGTACGGACAAACATTTGCAAGGAGATATTTTTTATGTTATACTGGACGTTTGTTTGTGGCTAAAGTGATGGAGGATTTAATGTCTCAATTCGCTTCATTTAGATTTCGATTAAATTACCTAAAACAAAATATAAGTGTGTAGGAAAAAAACTAAAATGATTGTTGACTATAAGAATTAAGAATCTAATATGTATATTAGTTATAGCAACGTATTAGTGTTTACTGTAATTGATGTTTTAGTTTAGTTTCATATATAACTAAAACTTGAGCATCTTTGCATGAATAAGGCGTCATATCATACGATAATAATGGTCATGTTAATAGAGCAAGAGCCGGTGAACCCCAGACCTTCGTTATTTTATAAAAGCTGAAAGTTTGTCAGCGCATGCTCCCAACACAGGTAACAACGATGGGCCATTATGAAGTTTGGGCTACAGTGGCTTTGGCAGGTACACGGTATTAAAGGTCTGTAAAATACCGATCTAGTTTTATCAAATAATAAAGTGAGATTTTATGGTATTACCTTCAGAAAATTATTAAAAATCACGTTATTCATTGACAGACACTTAACATCGTGGCAATCCCTTGTCAGACACCCTTAATGTTGATGAAATTATAATTTTATTTACGTTATAGTATAAAAGCTGATTTTTATATATAGTACTTGGGTAATAAGTAAATAATGTTTCCTCGTTAGTCAGACGTTTTTGATACACACACACCTTTTACACACCTTTAATACCGTGTACCTGCCAAAGCCACTGTAGCCCAAACTTCATAATGGCCCATCGTTGTTACCTGTGTTGGGAGCATGCGCTGACAAACTTTCAGCTTTTATAAAATAACGAAGGTCTGGGATTCACGGGCTCTTAGACTATAATGTCAACACTCTGTATCATAATAATTATAGTTATCATTCGAAAATACAATTTTAATTGATAATAATTGTCAAATGCGTAGTGCCGTTGTCAAATTCTCATATTATATTTATTCTACTCATCTTCAGGTACAAGTAAAAATCTGAAATTCTTATTAATTAGAACCCGACTCACTAATTTTACTAAAATTTCTGAGTAAAATGTTATGAATCTTTGCAGCATTACTGTAAAATATTTTAATATACTTACCAAGTAATTATTGTATTAATTAATTTTTAATTGCTTCTTTCAGGTAAGCTTCAGTTATTTCTACGATATTTCTTAATAAAGGTAAGGTGTTAGTCACCTGTATTCGTGATAATTTTTCGTCTCCCTTGAGAACCAAATTCTTTTTATAAATATTGGGTTGATAATATAATCCACCAAGTTGATCAAATGTTTATGCCGTGACATCATTGATATTTCGCCAGGATAGGATAACCTTAGTGTTCCGAAAAGTGTTACCTCTTACACTCTCTTGGCATTAATAATAGAAGAACATCAAACCGTAGAAAGAGAATCGGCAAGTCACCAACAAAACATGACATTGGAGAATAAAGCCGATCGTCCACCGCTAACTAAACTAACTTAGTTTAGTTGGTGGTGGACCATCGGCTTTAGAGAGCCGACAATTTCATTATCATCATCATCAGCCGCAAGATGTCCACTGCTGTACATGGGCCTTCCCCAAAGATCTCCAGATCGACCTATTGTAAGCGGCCCGCATCCAGCGACCCCCTGCGACTTTTAGATCATCACTCCACCTCGTGGTCATGTCCGTGAATTCCACTCCAGAACCTTCGAGCCCCATCGGATATCAGTTCTGCGAGCCATGTGCCCTGCCCACTGCCACTTTAGCTTGCTAATCCAATGGGCTATGTCGGTGATTTTTTTTCTTCTACGGATCTCCTTAATTCAACAATTTACAAAGCCAAAATTTGAATGATCTCTGTCTGAAGCCAACTGAGATATTAACTGCCGAGTATTGTACCTCTCTAAAGTTCAAGTAATTGGTTTATTAATGTTTAATAACACTTTTCTCTCGTGAATGGTTAAGGTCTTAATTTAAATTAACTAAAGACCTTCAAATCTTTTTTGTCTCGTCGAATTGAATTAATTTTTCTTCCTTATTCATACTTTATCTTACCGACAGTACAATTTTTTGCTTCTCACCAGGCGCGTATTAAGGGTAACAATGTTTAGTAAATTATCACTTATATTGATGTCGGCCAAAGTCCTCAATGTCATATTCGTCACATTAAAATGTGTTATGCTGCCATACATTTTAGTATGCCGTATTATATTTCGATAAACATATTGTTAACGTGCAGTGTCGATTTTAAAAGCAAGATCTTTAGACTTAAAAAGCCTTAAGATTTTTTTTAGAGAATTTGAAACGAATAGTTGAAAACTTATAGGGTTAAAATTGCATCTACGCCGAAGGATTTAAACAAAAAAACTTTTATGTCATAACGGCACAGTTAAACGTAAATCCCACATATTATCAATATTTAATTTTTCATACATACATTGAAAAATCAAACAGACTTCGGACTGATACTGAGTACAAAAACGCAATATCAAATTATCTATCTCGTGATTCTAAACCGAGATCTCAGACCAATAGTTATATGGCATTCCTGCCATATCATACAACTACGCCATAAAGTCATTAAAAAAAACACCATACAATTATCTCGAATAAATATATTCAAATCCTCGATGGCATTGTTGGTTGTTGTCATTTGTGTCCCCAATTCCGCACCTGATTACGGCATATTAAACCGCCCGAAGGACCGCCATGTCGAAATTACTCGCGCAAGTAAATTGCGTTGTAGCCTCTAGGAAGTACGGCTGCCGTGTTCTCTGCTTATGTTAATATCGCTTGTCTTTAGTATAATGCTTTTGTAATTTGTTTTGTATTTCAGTATATGATATTTCTTGTATATAATGCCTGGGGATGGAAGTTGTTTTCTTCTACAACATTGTAATGTTTAAAAAATATAACTAAAAGTAATTTATACACAAAAGGGACATGTTCTTTGTATATGGAACTGTCAAAATTTTTATTAATAGATATGGAAGAGCAGTGTCTCCTAATACTAGTGTTGCTATACTTAAAAGGAGACGCCAAAAACTATAACTGTATATATTTAGTTGGTGCCAAATAAAAATATATAGTTTTTAATTTTATTTATTAAAATCAAACATTATATTAGTGAAAGATAAAAGGAAATGATTCCGCATATGCTAACCGCAACCAGAGTTTGGATCTGCGCAAGCAATTTAAATGTGAAGTATGTTTGTTTATGAAAATCATCTGTGGGTTTTGTACCTTTTAATACTACAATATACAAAAAAAATAAGATTTTTCTTAGAAATTTTTCTTAAACATTTCTAAACGTCAATTTGTGATAATTAAATATTACATTTCAATATAATTGAAAACGATAGTGAATGCTTTTACGAACTATTGTACGCTTTAAAGCAACCCGCCCTAACACGGGAAATATAATTTAAAAAGGAACAATAAAAATGACTGGGGTCTCATTAATCTCGCGCGGAGGGCCTTTTCTTTTCGAACCGCGTAAAAAATACACGTAAAATCTCACGCCATAATGTAGGCGTAAAAAGCGAGCGTAAAACATAATGAAAACGAGATCCGGCTTCTGTTATAAAGTGGGTAATCAAATCACGCGACTTCGCGTGACTTTGTTTTGAAAAATATCAAGAGGAAAGGCTGGTGACGATGGTTACTCCTGGACTGTCTAATTTTGAATGCAAATTAATGGCGGGATGAGCAATACGCTCGTCTGTTGGCATGCCATACGACTGAACTTTGAGTCACAAAGTGCATATCATAACAATGCGGCCATCATTCTAAAGCATAGATGTTAACAGCAAAATCTTCAGGTTCATCTTATATAAAAAAAATATATAAAAAACCTTCATTTCTATTATTATACATAGGCTGGCATCCACATATATAGGCCGGCATATTTCTGGCGACCAGCTCGCGTCAGAGGACGATCCCTTGTTGGTCGGCATTATACTTGGACTGCCCTATTACGTCCCGTGTTCTACGGACGGGTTTAATGTTGTCGCTTTGCCTGATATGTAATGAAGGACTTAAAATACGTTTCTTCATTCTCGCCCAAGTCCACTGCTTAATTCATTCCCCAAGAGGGCGCCATTAAGTAAGTCACAATCTGACGAAGAACCTCTCATTACACAAAAGAACTAACAAATGATATAATAATGTACGGACTCACGTACATTTTGATTAGTGTAGGGATGGTTCCCTCCCCACCCCTCGCGTCCCCCGTTGCTTCCTCCGCCCTCCCGCCGCCTCCCGACATGGCAGCCAATTAGCGAACACCAGAGCGGCCATTGAATAAGTAATACTGTTCATTTGTACGTCCTTTGTATGTGGCGTCTTGAAAATTCAGTCAAAAAATACAACTCTTTAATATTAACTTGTAGCTTTTTGGTCGGAGATTTGAATGTTGATTTTTCCAGCAGTTTTACCGTAAAAAGAAGCTGTAGTGCCGAATACTGACTGGAAAGTGATTTAGTGTGTCGATTACTCTACATTTTTATTGATTAAATGGTGTAGGCCACAAATATGTGTTATATTGATCAGAGGTTCCCAAACTTTTTTTTCTCATAGACCCCTTTTTGGCTGGTTGCTGGCCGGTGGACCTTCTAAGTGCATTACAACTACCGCCCGGCCACTTCGGGGGGCGTCCCCAAGTTTTTTGTTCACGCCAACGTCGACCCCCGCCAAGTCTCCCGTAAGGGTCTGAACCACTTTGGGAATCAATCATCTCGCTTATGTTATAACATAAGTTCAGAGTGGGTTCATTTACTTAACAATAAAGTTGTTAAAAGTACCTCACATGACATATTGACCTTCATAAGGCCATCACGTCAATTGACTGAATCCTGAAGATGTTAAACTCCAGACATGGTGGAAAGGGTTATAATATATACAAAGGGAATTTATCATATCAAAAGTGTACTTAATTTTGATTAATTTTTGTATGAAAAATCTTTTATGAATAAAATAATTTATTTTTTCACGATGACAAGTTCGTCATCAAAATTTGTGGAGATAGTTAAAAGTAACAATTTTACTAAGCCGTATTAATTTTTTTTCATCACTACATAAGCCTCGCACGCAGAATGAAACGTTACGTAACTGAGGTTACTTTAAAAACTCCGTAACACGTGTATAAAAAACATGATCCCGTCCAACAATAATGACGCGGTATTGTCGACTTTGGAAAGGAAAAAACGCCGGGCAAAGTTGAAAAGTGTGTAGGTTTGGAACATGTTACGGTTTGGCCGGCAGCGGCGGCTCCGCATCCCTCGGGGGCCGTGCATTAACACGGGCCCAATTAGACCCGCCTTCGTGCTCTCAGATCTTGTGTTATTACTTAACGTGTACGTTACGTATTAGTGGAAACGTAAACCCGCAAGGGACAGGTTTGCGTCGAATTAATGCTAACGTTAGAGTATATGGTATGGGTTGAAGTATTGGCTAAATTAGAGCGTCGATTCGAAGTCGACGCGGTGGCGAATGGCGATAGCGAGTTAAGTTTTAGTGTCAAAATCTTGTGGTATTTTACTATTAAAATTAAGTTTATTTTTCGTATCAAAGCAGTTTTTAGTTAGCAAACTTGGCATGAATAATGTTTTTTTTACAAAAAACATTACGAAACTATGTAAAGTTGCGTATTGAAATAATACAATACCTAAGAATCCATTCTAATAAATGCGAAAGTAACTTTCCTTGTCCATCTGTCACGTCTACACAGTTTAATTATTGAACCAATTTTGATGAAATTTAGTACGATGTAAATTTGACCCATAAGAAATATGCATATACTGTTTTTATCCTTGAAAATACATAATATGTCTTATACCGCCAAAGGATATGACGCCGGCGAAAAAGATTAAAAGATAATACGTAACATTTTCAAAAATAAACTCAGTCAAAACCAATAAACGTTTTTCACGAATATATACCTAAGTAATTTATCCCTTCGGTTGTTACCAAGCGGATTAATTGTAAATTTTTGTAAAACTAAAATTTAATTAACCAGTGAAGCCTCAAAAACTACAAACAGAGGATCAATGGTCCGTACCGTGGATTCAATTTCCAATGTTGGAATAACTCTTTATTTACATTCCGATTACACAAGTACGGATGAATCTTTGCCACGCTGTTCGCCTACGGGCGAAGTTACCAGCCTTTTGAAGTCTCAAATCTAATTTAATTAAGTGAATGTCAGCGGGATTTAATGAATTTGCTGAAGTTGAAAGAGAAGTGAGTAGTGCGGACGGCGAGCTGTTTGGTTTGCGATCGCGGCTAATTTGCTAAGGATAGTCTTTTTACAAAGTTGAGTTAAGGTTATAGCTTAAGGTCCATTTTTCATACATTTTGTTTCACCTTTAATCTGGGTAACTAAACAAGTATTGACAAGTAAAGAATAGAATTATAATAATAGATATTTCGGCCTTTAAAATTTCGTCGTATTAAATTTTAAAGGCCGAAATATCCATGCATATTAATTATTTTTACGTTTTTCTTTCAACTGCGAGAACTAATCACTAACTAGACGTGAATTTAAATTCTTTACTTGTCAATACTTGTTTAGTTACCCAGATTAAAGGTGAAACAAAATGTATGAAAAATGGACCTTAAGCTATAACCTTAAGGGTATATATAGTTCGGTAAGATTTCATTGATAGAACGTCGCATTTGGACGGTAGTGTTTGTGCGTTACTTTTTTTATAGGTTTACGGCACAGTGACCCGACTGCACCTGATGGTAAATGCGGTGGGGTCCAATAGAATGTTGACTGACTATAGTTGTCTCTGCAGTTGACACAATTGTCCCAGCCTGTTGGAACTGGATATACACAGGCTGATCTCGAAACGCACCACACTTACGTGAGCCTATGGTGGGTTTTAATGCCTTGTGTACAGTGGTCGCTATCCGGGCGGATATAAAACATGTCCTACCATCAGTAAAAGTAATCTAACTGATTCTGGAATGAGAAATGACCGAAGGGCTATGGTATGTTTACCATTCGGAGTCGGCGAAACATTAGCATGTGATCATGAAAAAGGCTTTGTTTTTAACTATGAGACTGACTTAAAAAAACTTTCACGCAGGCGAAACCACGAACTGAAGCTATTACTTCGCACACTACATCCACCAAAATAATTGAATGTGTATTTATAAAAAAATCCAAGAAATTTTATTTATTCTTAAGCTCACAACATCGAAGTAAACGAACTATTATTTGACTTGTTAATTGGCGCTCCACAGTATAGTTCTTTGCATTTATAAAGAAACCTCGCGAAAGTTCGCGAGACTGGGATTCCATTCCGTGATACGACTAAATTAGAACTCTGCGAAAGAAAGTTTAAGTTTCTTTATTAACAAACGAACATAATTTAATTGCATTAAAAATTCAAGTAGTGGAGTTTATAAGAACAGAATGAAAAGAATTTCTCAATGTAGTACTCGGCAGTAAATATCACTTCGTGCTATAGATACAGTACTCGGCTATGAATTATACGTAGCTTTAAAAAGAGATAATGATATGAGAAGGCCGTCAACCCGCACGAGGTCAGCCTGGTGGACTAACGCCTAAACAGCACTGGACAGTATATAATACAGGGCTGATATTATTAAATACACTAGCTTTTGCCTGCGGCTCTGGACGTGTGAAAAATATATATAATATAATATAATATATAATAAGTAGCCTATAGCACGCAGGAGTTCCTATTAGTGAAAAAAAATCAAAATCAGTATAGTAGTTTTTAAGGTTAGAGCGTCAAACAAACTCTTTAACTTCATATTATTAGTTTAGATTACTATGTGTTAGCTTGGGCCTCGTAGAGCGTCGTCTCTCGCTCACAACTGTAATTACATGACGTTGCCCGGTGACTTGCCAATTCTTTTTTTATTAACTTGATTATAACACTCGACAAGTATTATATTTAATGTATAATTAATCTCTTACGAGTCGGAGTGTTAATTAACTATAATAAGTCAAAAGCCAAACTCATTCGAAATGGATTACATTTACTCTCAAAGAAAACCAGACACATGTATTTCTCAAGTCAAAGAATGTGATTATACGAGTCAATTCCAATTTCGACATGTTCTTTCTTCTCTTTGACGCTCTTTCTCGACGTCTTTGTAGTCAACGCTAATTAGGTTAATGAAACTTTAACAAAAACCAGTTAAGTGCGAGTTGGACTCGCGTAGTGAGAGTTCTGTATGTTAATACTTTTTTTCTTTTTTCTGAACTTATCGACGACAATTCGAAATTTAAGACAAATATTTGTTACCTATTTTGCGAGTATATAATAAATAAACTGCTTTAAACAATAATAAATAATCTATGTATCATACACTGTAGTTTATTCGTTAAACTGATTCTGAAAGAGCAACACAAGAGTTTCTTGCCCATTCTTCCATAAAGAGAACTGTTTTTCGAACTGGTGGTACAGTTACTATTGACGGAATCTAAATAATGTATAACAACTTACCGGTTCGAATTAATGATTTCATTTTCTTTCACATACATTCTGTGAATATTTCAGCACCTGTTATTAAAGCTCCATCAAGTTGACATGTTCCGTAGGCTTAGTGTTTTGTGGACGCCCTTTGATTAGCAATACTGTAATTGTTTCTCGAACTTGGTCAATGGTCACTGGCCCGTCGTAATGCTTTCAATCAAACTACATATACAGTAGTAACTGTTTATAATGATTAAAGGCGAAGTCCCGCTAATCACAAGTTTATTACAAAAATATCGTTTATAACGACTATCGGTTATAGCGTACAGATTAGGTGGTCCCTTCAATGTCTTTATAAATGGATTTGATTGAAGTGTAAACATATGCGGACGCAACATATGATACATATTTTTGATAATATTTCCTATAGCAAAAAGAAATCAAGTATTGTATGTTCAAAATATTTATTCCTGAAATTCCCTTTCTAAATGTCACAGAAACCCGTTGACATGTTCGCCGGTTTAGATTAATAATGCCTCGAGGTCTGAAATTGACGTCGTCTTGTGCCGTAATTAGAATTATTAAATAGCCACCGACGTGGTTACCGCTCTACCTAGCGCCTGGGTAGGTACTACCGCAAATGTCTATTTCTGTCGCCAAGCAGCTGTGTGGAGTCCCTGTTGTGTTCCGGTTTGAAGAACATTGTAGCCAGCGTAAATACTAAACATAATAAGACGTAACGTCTCATGTCTCAAGATGGCGAGCGCAGTGAAATACCAAACAATAGTTTATAAATCAAGGTGTTGAATAAAGTTTCTACTGTTTATGGGCGGTCGTATCGTTTACCATCAGGCGAATGGCATGCTCGTCTCGTCATTCGAAGGAATAAAAAAGAAACAAAATATATTAAAGCTTATTTGTCTCTATTACGACATGAGATATCGGTACGACTTGGACAGTTTGAATCGTAACGACAAATCGTATCATGTTAATTTTCGCATCGAGACGAATGTTTGTCCGATTATTATGTCGGATCTAGGTGTACTATATTCAATCTAGCGACAGGACAAAATGGCGTACCAGTGTTAAAAACATATAAAGTCGATTCTACTTTCGCGCATACAATACCTATTAAAATCAGCAAATGTAGGTGTCCTCGGAACCGTACAAATCTGTCCCATGTCGAATTTAACGAGTCCGTCACAGATTAATAACCATTTAATCAGATAATAGCTGGCAAAAGAATTGTGCGGTACTGGGTAAGTTTGAAGGTCATGGAAAGTACTAATTTAAGTATTAAACAAAGATTAGATTAGTAAGAAAACTTGCAGAATTTGACTTCTGGTAGCAACTGGATGTCCACTACTGAACATGCCCCCCCCCTAATTTGACCAATTAGAAGCGGCCCGCATCCAGCGACTCCCTGCTACTTTTATTAGATCACTCCACCTCGTGGTCGTGTCTGTGACCTTCACTCCAGAACCTTCGTGCACCATCAGCCATCAGCTCCGCGAGCTATGTGCCCTGCCCACTGCCACTTCAGCATGCTAATGTCATGAGCTCAATCTGGGTTAACATATAGGCCTACTTTTTCCAAGGAAAATACATTAGTACTGTTATTAGAGTGAAGTAAGGCGGAGTCGTGAGGAATAAATACTTATAAATATTTATATTACGTAAAATGATAATTTCGTTCGAGACTCTTTTAGGCAAGAAAATAAATGAAGTAATATATTTTTTGTTAGCTGTAATGAGCTTCGTTAATGTTTTTAGGACGTATTTGGAAGTGGTTTTTTCTTTGTTGATTATTATTTCAGACAGTATTGGTTAAATCTAAGGCTTAAATAACTATGTGAATTATTTATACACGAAGATGTTTAGAATTTCTAATCGATTTTTTTTTTCTGTTTGGGAATGATCAAATATTTTGCTACATACAAGTACTTATTCTGTGAATAATGATTTTGATTAGTATCAATTATAACTATTATATCATTAAGTTCCTGTCACAGTGCTGAAGTAAATTATCTGCCAGTTAACATTACACACCGAATGTTGATAGTCTTTTGTTTCCCTTTTATTTGGAAGTATATAAACCTACATACCTGAGAAGTTCTTTATAGGAATTTTGAGGATGTGTGAAGTCTACCACTCCACTAGGCCAGCGTGGGGAACTAAGTCCTAATGCCTTTCAGTAGTAGAGAAGGCCCGTGCCCAGCAAAGGGACTATATATAATACAGGACGGACATTAATATGTTATATATAACTTTAACAGTGTGTCTTTTGTATTTGGTCGTCTTATATTTTATCTCAGTATCATTAACTCATATTTTCTGAAACAGGCTATAATTACCATAAAATTCTTTACTAATCTTATGTGTAAAGATGACAAAAGCGCTGATTAGTGCTAAGTCGTTGAATGTAGACTGCTTTCAACAGGTTGGTCTGGAAGTCTTCGCAGTAACCACATGTACATTGTTCAGCATGACATGCTGTGGCTTTTGGCTAGTATTGATTTTTAAGTTATTATATTGTTGTTCTCCATTTTACATTATGCTAAAAATATTATGTTTTAATTTTCCAACAATATATTATTCTGTCATTATACTCACAATTTAATTTATCCAAATGATCTCAAGCATAAAATTACTTCTTGAGATTAAAAACGTTTTGTGTTTTTATAATTTCACGTTAATTAATGTGGGCCCGAAACCGCCGGCGGGTCGATGCCGAATTCAAACTGTACTTAATTTATTATTGTAATCTATAATATACTGTGCCATTTGCAAAATTGCTTCGAATGTTTTGATGAGGTGGCTTTTGTAAGATTAATTCCATATTCCCTCCTAACCGAATTTCGGCCACGGCAGCAAAACTCAAAGGACTGATGTCCGTGGCTGATGCCAAGTACGCAGGACATATTATAGTGCACAAGTGTGTGCGCAATACACAAGCACTCTCTGTTCTTTCACTCTCATCGTCCAGTGAGACGGCAATCCGATATGACCGGAGAGAGATCAGGGCCCTTATTCTGTATGATAGTGTAAACGCGTAACGCGGCCGTGTCATGTTATCTTCGAGAAATGTGCGTGGAATGGTATTCTGTAAGCCAAATTTCTATAGTCCTAAACATGATGCGTTGTGTTACGTGCTTGTTACACACTGTCAAAATAACGTGCGGGATAGAGAATAAGGCCCCAGGCGCTGGACTAACGACTTTACGTACTTTCCAAGGCACAGGACTTCAATGCGGTAGTTGTACTCGTATCGTACAATTACAAATACGCTAGCGAAGCAGTCTTAAGGTAAAATTAACGGCTGTACACTGGCACAGTGCTGTATCTTCTTTTAACATCGGCTCTTACAGCATTTATACAATTGGGACATTATTCTCTAAGCCACACGTTATTTTTACAGTCCGTAACAAGCTCGTAACGCATCGCGTCACGTTCAATACAATAGAAATTGGCATACAGTTTGCCATTCCACACAAATTTCACGAAAATAATATGACACAGCCGCGTTACGCGTTTGCAGTGTCATAGAGAATAAGGCCCCTGATCTTATACCACTCGAATAGAGGTTGATGTATTACTTATTCTATCATGTTCAACGTTGGCATCAGGGCCTTTATTCTGTATGACAGCGTAAACGCGTAACGCGGCCGTGTCATGTTACCTTCGTGAAATGTGCTTGGAATGGTATTCTGTATGCCAAATCCTATAGTCCTAAACGTGACGCGTTGCGTTACGTGCTTGTAACGCACTATCAAAGTAATGTGTGGCATAGAAAATAAGGGCCCAGTTGCGAAAGGTGAATTATTCCGGAAGGGAACTCGACACTACATATAGGTACTAATTCATGAATGCGGTCTGCAAATTTTTCTGATAATTATGTTCAACAGAAATTCTACATAAAGGGAAGTCTACAGGAATCGGGTTATATGGAGTCTTCGCCACTAGTTGGCATAGATTTACGACTGGCCAGTACTATTGGTTAAGAGACATCCAAATTTATTCACAAAGTTCCCTTCTTATATCACCAACACGTAGGGCAAAAAGTGAAGTGTTAGGCCGGATATGACTTCTTCTAGTTTTTATATCTCACAAAGTTAAGAGTGTTACCACTTACTACATGTCTGAATTTAATTCGAACGATTGACTTAAATCGTATGTTTTACGAAACCAATATTGTTAAACTTAAAAAGTATCACCACTTAACTGTTGCTTTAACTTGTTCGTTTTAAGGGACCAATAGTGTTAATATTTAAATTCAAAATCGAATAAATCCTATCCGGATCAATACGCCAACGTGACAAATACACTCGAATACGTACCGTTTTTCACGACTGTGGACGTTTATGGCGACGTTTATTGACGTCGGTGCAGTAATGGCGACAAATATGGCGTGTTGTATTCGGTGCGACGTGTAGTGACGTTTTTGTCGTGTTCATTGTGAGGGAATAACTCGGCCTGTGTGATCGAAAAAAAATGTAATGTATTTTGGAGTAATGGTCTCTTTGTTATTACAAATAGGTATATTTTTCTTTGCTTGTATTTGTTTATATTTAATTTTACACTTAATAAATATTGATTAGGTGAATTAAATATTTATTTACAATTAGTTATGTTAATACTTTTTGTTTGATTATTTATAATCATACGAGGGACTTGCTCGTTAGCGAGATTAAATAAATGTGTTTTGGTAATAAATTATTTATTTAATTATTAATTAGGAAAATAAAATAAATAAAAATATCACAGCTTTTGTTATTGTCTTCCGATGTGTATTAATATTGATATCATTCTCCGGGCAGTCGGTCGTGAGTTAATGGCGATAGTAAACAGAATCGCAATAAATACAATTTTGTTAGCAGCGTTTCTCGTAAATTCGGTTAATTGTCATATATGACTTACGGGATTGCTTCACAATGCTCTAATAAATTATTTGATCGGCTAACATATTACCTTATGTATATTTATTAATTTTATTACTAATTTATATTGAAATAAAACTATTGAATGACTGCCTCGGTGGTGTTGTTGTACTGTATGCGCGGTACGGCAGCGCTGTAAGGTTCTGGGTTCGAATCCCGGGTCGGGCAAAATGATATTTGGGTTTTTCTGCTCAGTATCAGCTCGGAGTCTGGAATTTGTGCCCGATGTGACGATAGGCTCGTCCCCTATCACATCATTTTTTAGAAATGTTAGTGGTGTGTGCCCTTGAGATTTGAATCTGCCGGACATTCGTCTCGGCAGTCCGTTCCACAACCAACTAGGCTATCGCCGCTTTTTTCACTTCACCACTACAGAACAAAAATAATTAGCATTACAAAAATATTTTTTTATCATCAATAGGTAAACGAATAAAAATATCGGTCACGCTGTAAAGGTATTCAGTGGCTCGCGATTTGAATTCGGTTCATAATAACAATGGCAGCTGTGTGAATATTTAACGAGGGTCCCTTGACGCCTGACCGGGATGGACGGACCTCTGCCTCCAGTGCTAGCGATGGTATAATTGTACAATATATCTAACATATAATTCACATACATACATACGTGCGTACAAACATACATAAATACATCATACGTGCCTACGTTCTGTATGTTTACATTGTACCATGACATTGTGGCGTCATTATAGAATTTTAAATTATGTAATTATGCTATTGGTATGCTAAATAAATAAAAATAAAAATACTTACATAATTAAATTAACACGCCTTTATAATACAATACTAATACACCCATATTTCGCTGGTTAAGTCCAATGTAATACGGGTGGGATTGTAGTCATTTATTGTCTCGATGGCATAGATGTATTTCGTTACGATTGTGTTGCTGAGATCTCAGGTTGGACCCTTAGGTCGGACGAAGTGTTTTTTCTGCCCAGTATCGCCTTGGATTTAGTATTATAACGGGTAAATTAATTTAGGCATACAAATGTGACCTATCGGAGTTGGTGAATGGTTTTTACACTTTTGCCTACCCTCAAAAAGGGAAAGGAGCATAATCCTACGTGTATACATATGTATGTTTGAAGCCTACTCATTGTGTACTGTAAAATAGTTCGTCGAGAGGGATTTGTTCTAAATTATTCTCTAATTATTGTAATGAATGTGTCGATTCATTGAATTTCCCACACGTTCTAGATGTTATACTGGTTTACAATATTATGTGGGCGGGAATAATTAGTACGTTAATAGTGTGGGAGGTTATATTGTACATTGGACTCTAGGTAATGGATGTAAGTTCTATTACTGATAATTATAATTATAATGAAACCAGGGAGTCAGTAAACGATTGCACATAAACTGTAGCAAAAATGGCAGCGATCAAAGAAGCAATCATGTTGTAGCTTGCACTACACTACGAGCCTTTTACGAAAACAACTCGTTCATAATTCAGATGGGACAGTGTGAGAAACGGACAGGGCACGCGGGGGGTGGTTCTCTGGGTTTGTCCATTTTAATCATATTAATGTTAATATTTGAACAAACACAACGGAAAACTTTTAGGCGCGGCATGTGAAAATTCGAAGGTATTAATGATTTTATTGTGTAGAGGATTTTGGTGACTGATAATATAAAATACTAGATTCCTGATTTTTTTTTCTTTAATTTGTTGGGATATACTGCTATAGTGAATACTGTGTAGGCCAGCGTTGCTTTATACCAAGCCAACAATTATTTTTGGTAGTAAGAGTTTTTTCGGGTACCGGACTCCGCAGTCAACACCGGGAGAATCCTGCGAATAGGACACTGAAATCACCCGGCTTAGAGACTGCAGGGACCTGGAAAGAAAGTTGGGAGGGGATAGCTGGGAAGGAAGTATGGGGAAGAGAAATCTCTCAGGATAGTAGGAGGGGAGACGGAAATCTTTGCGAGCCCGTATAGGCCTCAATGTGAGTTGGCAACCATGAGGTAGACACAATTAACTGTGTGCTAAGAGCCACGACAAATGTCCCCCCGTGCATGCACTCGGTGTGGAGACCAAGCGCAGAAGAATTGCCTGGAAGGGGGTAAGTGTTAGCGAAAGCACATAAATCACTGTGTATGGTAAAAAAATAGCCCGTATGTGTCATGCCGTTTCTCAAGTAGAAGAATGAGGTTTGTTTTTAACTGACCTCACAAATAGAAGGAGATTATCAATTGGCCATGTTTTTTTTCATTGGAGTATTAATTGATTTTGAAAATTCTTTTTTTATTCGAAAGACTATGCTTTCAGATTGGACCCTTTAAAATATTTTTTAAATCGGTACTGTAGTTTGGTTTGAAAACTGAAATAACTGGAATTAGTATGTCGTTCAAGTAAACGAATTTGGGAATTTTGGTTTCCCGTCACTTTTTCAGTAGTGTTTTTGTGTTGGATTTTGTTCACTACGTATAGTAAAAGTCTTTCACCGCTCATTATATCTTAAATTTTATAAGATTCGTTAATAATGTAAGTTAAAATTGAGTTACATTTTAAAAAGAAATCCACCCACTGCAGTTTCTGCTTCCATACATTTCAAGTGTTAATTAATTTTGTGTAACTTTTATACGAATAGAAATAGTTAAAAACTTTAAATTAAATTTCAATAACTTTTAATCTATTTCATTATGTCCGAGGGAGTAAACTTCGCGCGTTTTATGCTGCAAATTTAGAAAGCATTCGTTCAATATTAATTCTATGCGATGGCAGGGTGACAGTTTGACACTTTCGAATTTGGTCGCTTATTGTTATGATCCCGTTCCAATCACGGGGCGGGACACTTGGTGAAGGCCCTAGTTGCACCTCTATACTGGGTTATTTTGACATTTCGTTACTAAATGAATCCACACACTCGTCTTCACCTTTGCTGACATTGTGCCAATAATCATCCATAAATAACGAATATTTTCACCAAAAATCCTGGTTTCAGTTTTCTGATTTATTTATTATTTTGTAGTTTAATGCGAATATGGCGTATGCGTGAGTTTATTTCTGACTGAAAGTATGATCTTGCCGCAACGACGTATTCTCTTAGAGTAGTAGTAGTAGTAGCATTAGGGCGCGCAGACTAAAAATAACTTTTTATTAATATTTATTTATTATGTTCGAAACTGACACTTTTTTTATTTTACATTTACGGCTGAAGTAACTTATTATAAAGTGATATTTTTAAGTACCTACACAAGTATGTGTTTTCATTTAGTAACGCAATGTAAAATGACCTTGTATACTTCGGAGATAAAGGCGCGGATGTGTTATCAAATGTAACGTTTATTTATTAATATCACATCGCTGATCGATATTTACAATTAGATTGATGATTATTGAACAAAATTTGAACTAGACAAAGTCCTTATTCATATTTATTACTAAACTTAGTAGCTGTTTTGTCTTTGTGAGATCGTTTAAGACAATCATTGTACTACTACGCACTTTTTTGTGATAAAATATTTCATGTATCTTAAACTTGTGCTTGGTCTATCTAGGTGTCAAAATTCATTCAAATTCACACTGTCATTTTTTGAATTTAGTTTTTACAAAATACTAAATAGTGTAGTCAAATATGATTATTTAATGAAACTGGTGCTAAATTAAACAAGGTTAGGTTAGATTAGGACGGTCTTATGCAATATGCAAAGATATTTTTTTACACACACACAATATCACGCATTTATCCTCGAAGGGGTATATAGAGGTGCAACCAAGGCACCCACTTTCCGCCAAGTGTGTTCCGTCCCATGATGTGATAGGGCGCGAGCTTATCGCCATGTCGGGCACAAATTCCAGACTCCGGGCTGATACTGAGCAGAAAAACCCAAATATCACTTTGCCCGACCAAGGATTCGAACCCGGGACCTCAGAGCGCTGTCGTAGCGCGCATGCAGTACAACTACGCCACCGAGGCAGTTTTAATAAAGAGGTTTTTTAATAAATTGTATTTTTTTACAATTTATTAAAAAACCTAAACATTAACTGATTGCAAATAAAACTGTCATATACTTTGGCTGTTTGATTAACGATTTCTCCACATACAATATTACTACTGGGTTATCTAACTCTAACCTCTCTTGTCCAAACCGCAGTCAAATTAATTTCACAACATAATTATTAACAACCTACACAGCTTCGAATTTCGGACCTTATTTAACGAGACGGCGAAATATGACGCCCGATCTATCTATCGACTGCGAATTTATTGCCGCCCATAAATATTTTAGAATATTGTGAACATTTTTAGAGGCAGAATACCGATGTAAAGTGAAAATATCCATTTTCCAACATGGCGGGCGTGTTCCGCACATAGATTTAAAATGGAAAATGAACCGAGCGTGAGATAACACAGACGTACGGAGGCTGGAAGGTGTTCAATTTAGTAGAAGTAGTAGAAGATATTCCCTTTTGAATTTGTCTAAAAATGGCTATTGTGAATATGCAAAAGGTTTTAACTTTGTATAGGCAAAATGTGTGTTGGTTATCTGTAGAATTTTGTCTTCTCTTAAGATTTCCTACCTTATGTATCTTCTGCATCAGTACAAAGTCGACAGGAAAAGAATTGCTTAAACTAGCTTTATATTTCATGATCATGTATGTATAAAGCTTAAAAATAAAATAAATGATCTGTCAATACAATCAATCAATTTGTTGTCTTTATCAAGAAGAACGTATGTATATTTTTACATTCTAGCAAATGAGTCTATCGCCCATTGGCATTATTATGCCAGTTTTTTCAATTCATATACGAATCCCTTCTAGCCGAATTTCAGCCACGGAGGTCAATGTTAAGAGAGATCAGCCAGGTATGTAGAAGATATTATAATGCACACGTGTGTGCGCAATACACAGGTGCACTCTCTGTTCCTTCAGTCTCATAATACGGTGAGATGGCAATCTGACATGACCGGAAAGGCCTCTACGTGCTTTCCTAGATGGGCGTAGCACACCGCCAACTTCCTAAATCCGAGCTGCGACTGAGTAATTCTTAAGAGAGAAAAAACCCGGTCAAAGTTATTTTTGTCCCGACCCAGGCATCGAACCCAGGGCCTCATCACCATAGTCTTTCTCGTAATAACCACGCCACTGAGGCAGTTAGATATAAAACATCAGATAGACACATCCAGCTTACACTAGCGCGTCTTGGCTCAGCACGCTCGCTCACTGCGATCTCTATGCACCACGCTCCGCTCTGCACCCTGGGTAAATAGCACCGATATTAAAATAGTCTCCTTATTCTTAGCGATATGTACAAGGAACCCGATGGTTTTACATTCAGTTATATCGAACCTTTTGTTAGCTCAGTCTTCTTTATATACCGAAGTTAAAGATAATTTTTCAAGGATGAAAATAGGTTTCATTTAATAGTCCAGGGCATGATATAATACTCCATCGTGTCTCTAAATTATATAAATATTTTTAATGCTGAAATGACGGGCTATCTGTATAACGGCGATAGCTTAGTTGGGTGTGGAAGCGACTGCCGAGACGAATGTCCGTAGATTCGACTCCCAAGGGCACACTCTTCTCACTTTACAAAAATTATGTGTGTATTCTTTGTGAAATATAGTTTGCTTTAATGATAAAAGAAAACATCGTAAGGAAACCTGCATACCTGAGAAGTTCTCTATAAAGTGGTGCGTTCGGGTAAGATCGGATACGGGGTAAGATGGTATAACGAAAAAATACCACGAAAATATGGTTATTTTTTAGTTTAAGCTATCTAGGCAACTACGCTGTCTCTTTTTGCCCCACCCTATATACCACAGTTGATGCTACGACCAAGAACGGGAGCTCTATGTGCATTAAAACAAAAAAGGTGGATTTCGCCCTTCTTAACATTTTTGAGACTTCTGTTTGATTTTGTGGACCTTATCATACTAGCATTAGAAGCGTTATTAGAACGGAGTCCGAACTTACCCCGCGAAGGTCCGATGTTTTCTAAGGGTTTTAAATTTTTATACAGATACTATCATCTATTTTTAAGCTTACACAGAGAGAATTGGAAGATGATTAAATTATCACTAAAAGTAGCATTAATAATAACCAGTTTCATGTATAAAATGTTGGTATCGCTTAAATATTTTATGAGAAAAAAAATATTGTCGAGACTCCTCGCAACACACCGAAAAACCGTTCGAAATTAGCCGAACGCACTCTAGGAATTTTGAGGGTGTGTAAAGTCCACCAATTCACACTAAACTAGCGTGGTAGAAGGCCTTATTCCACACTACGTAATAGAGGAGGCCAGTGCTCAGCAGTGGGACAGTATATAATACAGGGCTGATATTATTATTAAATCTGTTTGTTACGCTTAAAAGCACTGAACCGATTTTAGTGAAATTTGGCACAGAGTATACTGAACCACATAAAATGGCTTAGATTATTTTTTTAAAATATTTATTATAAACTGATATCTACGCAGGTGGAACTGTCAGTAAAGCTAATTCCATAAACTAATGGATCGATTAGCAATAATCCGATAATTGAATAACTAATTAGTTAATAGCAATTACGATAAAGGTGCGATCACAAGGATATCGAACAAAGTTTCAATAAACTAGTAAACCATTTAATGTGGCCGTAGGTTTACATTCTAAAACAACCATTGTTTTAAGAAATTTCTCAAACTAAATTGTTTAACACGATTAGCTAATGAGTTCGGATTTTACACACACTGCCCAAGACATTGTCGCGGGCAAAAGTTGGATTTAATTACCTAACTTTTGCCCGCGTTTCCGATCGCGTGGATCTTTCGTTGGAAGAAAAGTTTGAGTTTATTTCGAGGTAAAGAAGCCGCTTATTATATGGCTGACAGTGTATGTACATAGATGTAGGCAGTTTTTTTTTACCTCTGATGGTCGGCACAATTATGCCGGCCTGTTGGATCGCTTCTTCACGTTCCGCTAAACCCGATATCAGAGAAGAGGCAACACGTATGCCGGCAAATTTTTCTTCAGCTTAATGCGGTTTATCATGCTTAGCTCTGACTTCGTCAATAAAAAACTTAAAAAATAAAAGACCCTTCAGTACACTTCGGCGTATTTTAATCACCAAGTGCAGTGCAAACATGGGCCGTACTATCTAAATACAGTAAGGTTCAAAATACAATTACACAACGTCCAGTACGTACTGTGCAAACGATTGTGTCCGCTTCTCAAAACAATGAAACGTAAAAGTAAACAATGGAGCCACGGTTGTTTGTCTCTTGTCTATATTAGTGCATAAGCTTTACGAACAATACGTTACTATATATAGCTACGATTAAACAATACGATTTTAATCGGACCGATAAATCGTATCTTATATGATCCGGTATCAGTTTACAAATGTAGTACAAGATTTTATAGGCTATAGATGCTCGTCCGTATGTTGCAATACCTAAAGGTTTTATCATTATAGCACTAAACAGTAATATTTACTCTACTTCATACTACTTATCTATCCAAAATTATATCGTTTAATCGTAGCGATTTGTCGAGACGTGTGTTCTTTATTATCTAAAACTGATCTGGTACTTATCTTGGAACTATAGAAGGCCTTGTTCCATTTATAATACGCGTCTCCTAAACTTTGTAAATAGGTTTCTCTGAGAATACTAATCGCCTTATAACTTATTTCTGAAAGTTCTAATATTCATTTACAAAATACTTGAGTGGGCGTATATAGGCGTCCACGTATTACATCAGAACTGACGCCTGGAGCTATTACAGAAATTATTCGTCAACATGGAGATTGCGACTGGTATCTGTAGTTTCATTGCCATATTTTAATCTTTAAATTTGTTCATACTACCGTACCCGAGTTGTGCTATGGCCGTGGTATTCGAAACAAAAATATTTTTGCATACATTTTATGTAAACGTGATTAGACGTCCTCGCAAGCTGTATTGGGATCGTCCTGTCCAAAATAAAAATATTAATGAATAAATTTTATGGGAACGTAATTATACGTCCACGCCATGTCCGGGATGACCTTGCCTAAAACAAACAAATATTATATTGATATTTTTTTCTGTTCTAAATTACTTTTTTATAGAAACTTATTATCGGCTCGTAATTTAACAATACATATTATATAAATAAAATACTATATTTTATATAGACGTGTTGATAAATATTGTTTTCTATTCTAAATTACTTTTTTTTAGAAACATCGGCTCTTAATTTACTAACAATATATAAATAATACTACATTTTATATAGACGTGATCACACGTTCGTCACCGAAGCTCCGATGCTTATCAGTAACTGTCAGTCAATGTCTACACAAAATGTAGCGCTGGCTGCCGAAGCTTTAGGTTTAACGGTAAGCTCCCAGTCACGTCAAAATATTACAAATATTATGAAACTATTGTATGAAAATGTTTAGATGTTTATTCTAAATAAATATTAAAAAACAGTTGAAAAGATTTGGATGAAATTTTCCACATAGATAGACCAATGGCTCTTAAGTAAACTATCGTATCTAAAAAGTGATTTTCACTTTTCAACGTTCCGTTATCTATGTACGGCTTACTACCAAACCTATTAAAAAAATCTTCATTTATTAAATTTTTAGTGTGTTTGGAACTGAGTGAGTAAGAAAGTTGAAAGGTGCATATTACAGTACGAACGAAAGAAAACGAAGTTACATAACGAAACGCTATAAAGGTGTAAATCGCGTTTTTTAAAAATACGATAATTTACTTAGGGGCCGTCGACACCATGATCTAGATTAACAAATTACAAGCTTTTTTTCCCAGAAAAGCTCAATGAGTCTTTTACTCCAGCAAAATTCCTACTTGCAGCCGAAACCGCAAATATGTAGCAATAAAAAAAAACATAATTAATAAAAGAAATAAAATTGTTTATTACTCTGGCATAATGAACAATGCAAAGATCAAAGTAAAACTATATACCCAGCCTACGCTACCGCAAAACGCAAACTCAATTTCTTCCAAGTATTTTCCTTAATTACAACACTAAAGCCCCAAGACATTAAGACGTAATGCATCCCGTACCAATTAGTTCGCGTACACGCAATCATGGTCTTTATTGCGGGGGATTAGCTGCTATTATAGCGCGAACTGTTATGAGGTGGCGAATCGTTATTTAATGTACTAAGAGCAACACGTTTGCAGATGACGATCCTCGTATGATGTACGAAGTTTTAGTACAAAGCCTTTGAAGTGCGGGCTAAGCCGCGCAACAATGTTGGCGAACATGTCGCGCAACATGTGCCTTCAGTTTTCCTTGACATTGTTTTAACTTTACCAATGGAGCTTCTGAGAATTTGAGTGTTCTAACTTTTTTTAAGCATGATGGTTTATGTATTTAGAAATTTCACCTTGCATTTACTCTAATGTGAGACCAACCAAAACCAAAAATACTTTTCACAGTATGACATTACCTCACAATTTGCGACCTCCGTACATAAGCTTTTAAAAGATATTAATTTAATAGAATTTCTGTGAAAATGTTATTCTAAGAGAATTATTTACGCGCTAAGAATTATCAAAGAAAATAGTAACAAACGAACTTTTGAAAATACAACAATACTTTATAGTTCAGAGTGACTTCTTTTATTTAAAACAGGGCAAAGAATAGACAGCGAAGATGCATTTGTAGCGAAAAATGGGACTGCGTGATATAAACATCTGAATGTAAGTCTTTAAGAGCTAGATTAGAATGAAATATACAAGACACAACAAAGAATCGGTTTGGGATGATATGGTATATAAGTACTACTACTACTTACTTGGTAAAAAAAATTATTAATGACTTCGATATGCGGTTTAGTTTACTAACCCCCTTATTCATAGACGTTTCTTATCTAAGGATGGTAAAGCTGTGATAATAAGTCTGTTTCTCAGTACTGACGGCATGGCAGCCTTCGCAGTACGTAGACATAGTGGCGTTGTGATGAGCTAACATTGAGATACAACAATAGACTAAAAAACGTCTATGAATAAGGGATAAAGTGTTTATTTAGGAGCAAACCTATCACTTCTAAATGAAGCGCTATACATTTATAGCTTGATCAGGAAAATAAGAAGCCGTTGTAAAATATGGAACTAATTTATTATACTGACAACTTTAACTTGAAGCCTAAAAACAAAAGCGCCGCCCCCGTCGCAAGTTTCTTATTTTCCTGGTTAGACTATACTTCTAACGGAAAACCTTCGAGCCGCATGCCTGATGGAGCAACACGAGTATTCATAAACAGTGGCAAAACCTAAACGTTGAATTACAAAGCACTGCGTTACATGTATTAGAGAATGTCAGATTCAATTATTTCATGATTCTTGACTGGGTTTTCTACTCGTGTAGAAATATTAAATTGATGTATTAACTATTTTTCGAGTTTATGAATGAAATGTTCTAAAAAAATCATAAAAAATAAACTGTGTATGCACCACAGTTTATACCTTATACTGATCCTAAAAAGAGCAACGCTAGAGTTTCTTATCCGTTCTTCTTTGGTAAGAACTGCTTTCCGAACTGGTGGTAGAGTTAATATTGACGGAATGTAATTAGCAAATTTTCATTTGATTGTAGTGCGCTCGTCACCCTCATATACCTTGCTTATCAACCTTCATAAATCAGTAATCATCTTTTTTTAAGTCGGTTAACAATCTAAACACAAAAAGAGGCCCGTTTAATTATGCGCTCATTTCCTTTAGCGTCATTTTCATTTTAAATAGGTAAGTATAATTTATTCTAAGTATTTTATTAAGTCAATTAAGATTTCCATTAAAGCTTTCTGCGTTTTTTTAGTCAATTTCATCGTGAATATTATGTTCTTTCGCAGCTATGTTGGCACTTTCGTATTTTCGAAGTATTGTATTTGTGACTGAAAGTCCCAAAACGCTGTATTTTGCTCCAGTATATTTATTACTTAATTGGTATTTTATTATTAGATTTAGTATTGCCGATCCTATTATACATTTGTTTTTCGTGTAGTACTCATTTGTTTTTAAGTTACCGAGGTATCAAGTTACGTGACTTGATTAAGTGCTACTAGTTTTTTTCACTTGGAAATAACGCGTTATCGCTATAGTGGAACGGTTATGTTAGTTTCACCGGTCTTACGGACCAATGTCGACACTCGGGAGTATAACATCATCCGAGCGAGCGTTGGACTGAGTACCAATACAAGTAAAGATTTTTGTTAATATATTAATGAATAAAAGCGAAATGCGAGGTAGAAAAAACACTAACTCAATACATTATGCTCGGTAAAAATGAAGTCAAAACTGAATAAATTATATACTAAGGAATATACACGTTTCTTTGAACACGTATTTTATAACGTCTGAATTTCGAGTCGGTGCGGTGCAAGTTACTCGATTCTTGTTCAAAACTCGAAATCTGCTAAACTTTCTGAGCGGTAAGTGATATTTATCTGCAATTTTCGAGAGTTGAATTCAATATGAGACATTTCGAAATAAAATGGTGTTCACTCAAGTTATTTTTTTTGGGTTCTTTCGGATATCTAATGTTTTCTGAAAGCAGGTTTTGTATCTGTTTAAACAATTGCGATGCAAATGCAGATCAAATTAAGATAATAGGATACTATTAAGAATTTCCTCTTAGGTTTTCTAATTAGAGTTATCATTACTTCCCTCATTCTCCAACCTTCATTCTTGAATAGGTAATCTTCACTTCAATAGAATGTGTCTGAAATGTGAACAAGCTGACATATTTGGAGTTAGATTTAGTCCAAATATCAAAATCGAAGTGCAATTTACATCTAAAGGACTTAAAATAATGATTAAAGCTAATTTTGATAAGTACAACTCGCATTTGAAGCAATAAGTAAAAAAAAAGTAAATTATAGATAAATTACATAAAAAATGAATATGATTCGGTGATACCAAAATATTCCTAAAAGCAGACACGATGAATGCGTAAATTGAATGTCCCACAAGGCTCACCATCCACCTGGCCACTTGAAACAAGTAAAAACTCCACCGATCTCCGGACGAAGTTTACAAAATGAAATTCATTTATTAAGTTTCCGCAGCTGCTTTTAATTAGTCTTCGGAGTTTCTTTTAGTTTTCACTAGAGAGACAGGCGGATCGTTCAACTGTTTCATAAGTTTTGTAATGTTTTAGTTTATATATGAGATTGAAAAACTGCTTTAGCGGATAATTTTTAATTTAGTGCTAATTGAATAGCACTACATTAAGAAGAACCTTATGGAGACAATTTTTTTTTTTGAGGAACTGCCGTGGTTATCACCGGGGTACCCTAATGGTGTACAGGCGATCCCCTGACTTAGCAACCACGGTAGCCCCATGATGAGTTGGTGGGCCCTACTGCTATCACTGGAGGCGCGGCAGCCTGCAGCTAGACGGTCTTATGTAGACAATTAGAAGCGGTCTTTGCTAGAGAGAACGAAGCAGACAAAGAGCCTGCAACACAAACTAATTTATTTAATACTTTAACTATGTGGTTTGTCTGAATAAAGGTTCATATTATTATATATGTTTGTTAGGAGTAAATGCGTATCGCCTTTAATGGATTTGAGTGCAATTTTGATTATAAATAAAGCCAGGCAGGAATTAACTTGTCGACTATTTTTATAACAAAACGACGGACAAAGCTGTACGCATAATCTAATAGTATCTAGAATATATAATATTGTACTCAACGATCTTAGAAATATAATAAAAAGTTTAATCCGAGCCTACGCAAAGGAGTTTATAGAAAAAGCGTCTTAAACCTACACTATATACTTACAATATTCCTTTGTATCAACATTTTTATATTAAAGAAGTTAAATTTATCTCGTCCCTTTGTCCTTTGTGTTCTTCTGAAATAGTTTTTATAATGATCGTGCGACGGTAAAGTGGCTACACTTTTTTTTCTTTCCCGCCCTCGCAACCACCACTACAACTGTAACCCAGGAACAGCAGTAGCATGCATTTAATGACACGGAGCGGTGAAGCTGGGCGAGTCTCAGGGAACACTAATTTGACTACACATCTGACAATAATGATATGAGTATTACATGACATGAGTAGTCAAAGTTTAATGTCTACCAAATATGTCAAAATAAATAATTTTGGTTTTACCAGTGGTGAAGCGTCCACACAACCTGATTCTTACCGGCTTCCTTTTAGGTTTATTTACGTTTGTCTTAGTTATTGTATTCTGTTAAATTGGTCGCGATATGTTAACTAAGGTAATTTTTTATGCCTCGGATTACCATTCGAAAAATTTCAACCTTCGCAACAGACTTTTTTTTTATAGTTTTGAATGACGAGACGAGCTTGTCGTTCGCCTGATTGTAAGCAGTACGACCGCGCATAAATAGCAGAAACACCATCCAACACCTTGAATTACAAAGTATTGTTTGGTATTCCACTGCGCTCGCCATCCTGAGACATGAGATGTTAAGTCTTACTATGTCCAACGTTAAAGACTGTGTTGGTCCCTAAACGCGTCTCGTCGTAAAGAGGGTCTAGCTGATGGGTGCTTTTCACTTAAAATGTGCAAGGTAGCTAAGTTATGCGAGGTTGCGTAACGAGGCTGAACTATATATCTCTCTCCTGTGTCAGGAAGGAAAGCTCTGTGGAATTATATGATGTATACTCACCCTGAAAAATTGGTATATATTCAGTAGCTCCATAATACATTAGGGGCGCTGAACGGTTCGACACGTTCTCGTTTATTTGATATAAACATTAAAAACTCAGGTCTGGCGCTCATAAAACTCACGGCTGTCACGTAACACAGACACGTAATTGGGAGTTTGGGCCGGGTGTCGATCTAGCCGCAATAAACGAGCGTGATAGAAATGTGGCTTTGTTGCGTGATTATTTAATATTATCGAGTGATTAGTATTACGTGATGCCTTTTATAGATAGTCGGAAAAGCTATGTATGAATTGATCACCATCGATTATAATTTATACTATCTGGTAAATTTTATTGCTATATTTTATCAATAGAAGATTGTATTTGAAAGAAATGTGTAGTGATACGGAATGACTATATTGCACTGAAGTACATTGCATGACTTAAACGAGCTGAAGAATTTCTTAATTTATCGGGACAGGTGAAATGTTTACGAAATTTATAAATGACACTATACACCAGGGGTGGCCAACTTGTTAAGACCCAAGATCTACTTTTCACTGATGATACTCTGTGCGATCTACCAAGCTACATACATCTTGGAATCTAAAATGAAACAACACAGTTCAGTGCACAATTTATTATTATTTTGATTAAAAAATTATACAAGACGATGCGTGCAGCAGTTAGTGATTAGGTATGTTGCGCGATCTGTTCTACGTATTTATATTTTTGCCTTGCCACGATCGACCGGTTGGCCACCCCTGCTGTACATTATTACTGTATTAAAGCTCTCGTATAACAGAAATTATCCAACTTCTTGCCAGGTGTTAAGGGTCGTTAAAATCCCATTGGGTCTCGCAGATCCGGTGTTTTTACCTAACTACGACCCTGCACGTTTTTACGATTATTCTTCGTGTAATCTTATGGTCTTATTCATAATAAAACCCTTATCGAAGGTATAAATCGAAAATAGTTAAAACGTCCTATAAGCTTATCGAGCCTTCGATAAAATTTCTTATTCATAATAGTTTCATAAACCTCCGATAACAAAAAGGCCTTTAAATGTGCACAATGTTGCCACTTCGTAGAAAAAAATAATTTAAATAAGTTCTACCTATTACAACTAAGTTTTGTCTCTGGAAACAGACAAAAAAAATTGTCAATCATTTGTCAAAAACGTCAAGAAAGTCTAATTACCACTAATTACTAACTAAAAGAGAATTCAATTTGTTGTTGCAACAACCGAAATTTAAAAATATGCAGCAAGCATCAAAAAAACGGCAGAGGGGTGAAAACTGGCTTGAGGAAGACAAGGTTCGTGCAGCTATTTACTCTATTTGAAAGTTCCAGTTTGCGCTATGCATGCATGCATTACTAACAGTATTGTTTTTGCTTTTAAGATTATATTAAAAGAATTAGTAAAGGAGCGGGTTCGTGTCCTTGAAAATAAAAACACAGACACGAACTCCAATGCCATAAAGGTGGCTGCTTGGCATGACTTGAGAGAAAGGTGCTAACTTAAATCTAATATTATTATTTTTTTATTGTTTTCATGTAAAACAATACGCATATTAATTAATACATTCCCTAAACAAACTTCGTTTTTTATTTCAGTTTTAATAATATGTGTAAAGGTTCCCCACGTTCAGTAGTGCAGCTGAAGGCACAGTGGGGCCTTTTAAAAATGAAAGCCAAAAAAATGAAATCAGAAGAAAAGAAAGAGTTAACAAAGACTGGTGGTGGCCCACCACCAGTAATACCAGGAGTCAGTAGCGAAGACATTAGCAGCTGGCTGCCTAATGAATTCGTTACTGACAACAATGAATTTGATTCTGATAGCATTAATCAGGTAATATTAATTTATGGCATGTTTTCTAATGTTACTATTGAGTCAGTTTTTGTAACTATTCATATATTTGAAGTGGGAATATTATTGCATTATGAAAATTCACCTTTATAGGACAAGTGTTCAAAACCCACCACCACCACACACACAACTAATCAACATATTATTATTGAAGAGGTACTTATGTTAAATCAAAAGTAAAATTAAATTCAAATAGTTTTTAATTCAATGGTAATGTAAAGATTATAGATCATTACACACGAGTGCCCGAAGAAATGTCTAGTTTTTCAAAACACAATATTGAAAGCAAATAAAATACTCTACTTGAATTTAGTTTTTCGGCATGTGTTGACCTACAACTGTTTGCAAAAAGTTGGGACTTGTGAGAAGAATACAGGCAAAGTAAAAGTCATGGGCCCTGTGGCTTGGGGCATCTAAAGAATTCCGCCAAGGTAACCTCTGTCTGTCGTAAGAGGTGACTAATTAGGCCTTAGAGCGAGTCGCGGGCGAGCAGTGGGGGGCTGCTCGCTCGACTACAGACTCTGAGGTGGACGACAATGCGGGTAGTAGGTAGACAACGCGTTTTTTTCCCCGTGTAAAACAAAAAAAATATAAGTCATAGCCACTCTTTTTAAATCTTCATTTAAATATTAGGTTAATATGCAATAATGATGGACTAGTTTTATTTATCTCAAAAAGTAAAGTTAAAACAGTACAATAATGAAATATTAGAAGATTTATTAAATCATAATATCATTTTCAGATGAGAATTAGGCCACCAGAAGAGAAAATAAAAGAGGTATTTATAAATCAGTTTTATGTTGTAATAATGTGGGATACCATTGTATATTATCATATAAACAAAAAAATATTTTCAGGTAACAGTTGTGCCGCCACCAAATGCAGCGTCACCTGAAAAAATAAAGGAGGTATTTATAAATCATTATGAAATAATTCCATCTTTATACTATAAACCTGTAGGATACTATTGTATATTTAAATAAATAAAATTTTCCTTTCAGATGACTGTTGCGGCTCCCTCAAAACCATCTCCAGGGGCTTCAGGCTCAAAACCAAAAAAAAATACAATTTTAAAAAAAAAGGTTCTTAAAGTAAGTAAACATCAAAATCTCATATATAAGTAGCATACAATAATAATAATAATGAAGTATGGATGTAAAAATAAACTTGATAACATTTATTTATATAATTAACTGGCTAACATACACCCATCATTAATCATTACACAAGTAAATAACAAAAGAATAGTTATTCTATTATTCAGAATGCTTATACATTGCATTATTTCAGGTTTGTCGCACACAAGCAGAGCAAATAGCCGATTTAGAAATGCAATGCAGAAAAGAACTGCATTCTATACAAATGGAGAACGAAAACCAGAAAATAAAATTTTATTACTAAAAGAAACTTTAATTAAAGATAAAATTAAATATTTGGCTGCAAAATATAATAATAACTAAACTATATGATGTTTTATTATTACCTTTGGGTGTGAACCTCATTCATTGAAGTGCCTAGCTATAAAAGCCTGCAAAATGGCATAATTTCTACCCCGCCTAGGGTTTGGGTCAGCGTCAATCATAATAGATGGTGACACCTCTTCCATATTGGACACACTTTCCTCTGTAGCATATGGCTCTCTCTGAGCAATTGCAATGTTGTGCAACACTGCAAGGGCCACAATAGTAGTCTTCACATTGCAAAGTTTAACAGACATGCCACGGAGTAGGCATTGGAAGCGCTGTTTCCACACACCAAAGCAACGCTCCACAACATTTCTTGTTGCAATATGTGCTTCATTGTATTTTTCTTCAGCACGACTTAGTGGTCTCAACACAGGTGTGAATAAATATTGTTCCAGTTTGTATCCGGAATCACCCAAAAGTCTACCTCTGAACTCGCCTACTTCAAAACGTTCTTTGAGGGTGGATTCGTTAAATATTCGGGAGTCATGAGTACTGCCACGCCATCTTACAACAATGTCTCTGATCCGCAGGCTAGCATCACAGGTCACCTACAATAATTCAGAATTTAGTTAATGCAATAAAGTAAACCCTATTTTATTTTACACCTTTATATACTCCTGAAAATCTTACCTGAACATTGAGGGAATAATATCCTTTCCTATTTATATAGTATTGGGCTGCATCACCACCATGTTTTTTTATTTTTATGTGGGTGCAATCAATGCAACCAATTACAGAAGGGAAGCCTCTTATACGGTAAAATTCTGACATAATCTGTTGTTCCTCTGTAAAACTGGGCATCATTATGTAATCCGCGGCGTGACGTGCTAGCGCACGCGCTACTCTGCTGCATATGCGGCTGATAGTGGCTTGGGACAATCCGTGGAGGTCTCCTGCATCTTGTTGATTCTATAAGAAAACGATTTTTAAAAGTAGTGATCATTAGTTTGTATAAATATCGAAAATGAGCTACTTACCTCACGACGACCCCAACACCTTATTGCAGTTAATACCTGCAATTCTGGTGCTGAGCCACAACCTTTACGGTGCAGCTGCAAGTCTTCACGGACTAGGTTAATGATTAAAGCAGCCGTTTCTTTGGAGAACCGATACCGACTACGAAATTCTTCATCGCCCAAAGAAAATGGATCGAACCTCTGACGATATACTTTTCTACGTGATGTACTTTCAAGTACTGCTAAGGTATGCAGGGTTTGTAAAGCTTGCATTTCGTAAATAAATAAAAAAAGTATTTCAAATGATGTGCAACGAAATCGAGGTGTTGTTTACTTTTAACAGACTGACAATGCCAAGAAGCGTCAAATACGAAACAGCTGACCGACGTCAGCCATTTTTTTGCTATCGAACGCTTAACATAGGTGTAAAGACGGGGGTTAGGCTCGATAAATCAAAGCATCTTTATCGGAGACTTTTAGCGCAATTGAACCATTATGAATACCAATTTTTTACATGCCTCCGATAACGCCCAGATAAACTTCCGATAATTCTGATAGTTTTATTATGAATAAGACCACTAGTGTTTAATCTCTTGAAGTGTGTTGAGTTTCGTTTTATTTCGTACAACGGCTGATCTTTTCATAATGTGAAGTATTACATAAAGATGAGTCGTAGAGGACTTTAGGAATAAGTATATTTAAGTTTTTCGTTTTTGTATCCAACTTTGCCGACAACTTCATATATTTGGACAGATCTATCTATCCGAAAAGTTAACTATAACTTTCCGATTTCCAATTTTAATGAAATAAAGCTCCCAATAATATTCCGTGAATAAATCATGTAAATCCGATTAGTAGTTTTGGATACTCTGTGCAAATAACATGTCCGTTTAGCAGTTTTAGTGATGTGCGTTAACAAAAAGAAAGAGAAAATATTTTAATAAAACAAAAATGTGTTCTATTATTCTTCCTCAGTCACTCCCTTTCTTTTTGATTACTTTTCTCTTAATATACCCACAGAACTTATCCTTAAGTTTATAGAGTACATAAGTAAGATGTATTAAAATGATTTATAGCAATAACTTACCATCCTCCCGAAGGAACAAAAGAACTTAAAAAATATACTCTTGTAGGAGACCAAAATAAAATAGCGAAATTTGTATCTACAGAGAGTATTGCGAAGTGCCTGGGGATGTCCCGTACAAATGTCAAACAGTGCCGAGTGGACGTTTGACATTTCGCCACCTACGCCACCTCTCGCCCACGCTGGCGAGGATACCTAATTTATATTTTTTGTTTTATACCCACGAGTGACGTGTTTGATGATGCTGATTACTTGTCATTGGTTTAGCGTGTGGGTTTAGTGTGTGGAGTGTGGTCGAATGAATGGTTTATCTAGGTTCGATGCCTGATGGACCCTTTTTTCGGAAGTAAAGAAATGGTGAATTTCTGGAGACTGTAGGTTTTGTGTATAACCGTTTTTTTTCTAAATCTCTGGATAATAACAAGTTCAATACGTCCAAGCTACTGCTTTTCTTTTTTTTTGGCAATAATGTAGGTGTGCTATGTTGAAACTATGTGGGAATTCTCTAAAAACTGTTGAAAAGCACAGAAAAATCTGCGCAAGTAAAAATCTTTAATAAATGCTCTAATCCCCATTTCACCTGCACGTAACGTCACATGCAATACTTGTCTTACTGGTTACAGCAGACCTTTCAAATCCTTAAGTTATTTTGTTTAATAAAATTGCTAGTTTTTGCCCGTGCCTCTTGTCGCGTGAATTTTTATCCCGGAATAAATATTTTCTCGTGATAAAAGTAGCCTATATCACTCAGGCGTAATGTAGCTTTGTATTACTGAAAAACTTTTCAAAATCGGTTCAGTAGTTCCTGAGATATACGTTCAAACAAACAAACCTTCAGTTCATTAGTATAGATTTACAAGAAGTTTCGAGAAAGTTCCGAACCTAAATGCCGGTATTTACCACAGCGACCCGTCATTCACAGTGAGTCTATTTATTATCTTCGGCCGCAAACCGCGCGGCGCTCTAGGTATGCAGGCCGCGTGCTTTGGGAATTTCAATTCATAGGCAATATAGATGTTAGGGCTTATGTCTGTATAGATCAAATTTAGGCGTTATGCCGTGTTTGCATAACATAATTTTAACAGTAATTACACGAATTGTAATAATAACAATTCAAAAAAGCCTTAAGAGTTGCCGCAACACATACACTATAATGATTTCTGTGTTTACGCGAGTCGCGAATGCAAGACTTTGACTAATAATAAAATATAATTGTAAAGTCAAAGATATTGTAACTTTGACTTTTCGGACGACTTACACTCAGTCCCCCATAACTATGAGGGTTACAAAGTTTTCGAAACGTTCGGAAAAAATTATACCTAATATGAAAAACCGCATTAAAATCCGTATAACAGTTTTAGTTCAATGACATACACTATAATTTTACCAAAAGTGACAATTATTGTTTCTCACTGAAACAAACCGTTAATTTATAACCACTTTTATTCTGTACTGCGCGTTGTTGGCGGCTTTGCCCGCGTTACACAACTTTCCTGGAATCATTTTCAGAATGTATGTAAATAAATACTTTCTTTCTTTTCTATATCCAGCACACGGTCTATTTTCCAAATTTCATCCAAGTGCGTTCAGCGGTTTTAGCAAACATTCAAATATCGAAGTCCAATCTATAGGTATTTCACGTACTTTTGCAATTATTATTGCAAATATTAGTAAGATAAGAGTCATACTGACACAAACGATAATTATAGTTGCATACATCAGTCGATGCTCCATCCGTTTTACTCTATGCGACATGTAGAGAAACCTTTTATTTTTTTTCCATTATTATATAAAACATCTGACAGGTCATTTTTTTATATATTTTTTAAAATCATTACTTAAGGAGCTTGATTGTAATTTTACGACCATATTCCTCGTTCACTAACTTTTCAGGACATCAAAATCTTTTTTTTTTTTTTTAATTAAGCCCTAGTCACATCCGAAACAAAAACCGACAAAAAACTATTTATAAAGCCCACATTGAAAATATTTGTACTCAAAGTTTCAATATCACTTAATACGAAACTATCTCAAACGCAAATACCATATCGTAAACGCCAAATACAATTGTGTACTTTCCGATTCACTGAGTTTAGACAGTGATATCCGACAACCAACGTGATATGTACTTTAACATCTTAAAATACAGTGTATATTTGCGTGATCTGATAGTTATTGGAGGATAGACACGTCGGTAAGAATGCGCGGTCGTCTGTCACTAATTCGATTTATTGTTACATTTGTTAGGATGCCATTAGTGAGAGATGCGTTGTTTACGGCACTTGTGTTTGAAAATCGAGGTTTATCCGGCTCGTTGGGCTTGGGTTAGGTATTTACGAAAAATTACGCCTTGATCTTCGAATGGGTAGGCAGAGGTCTAACCAGGCACTCGCTTTACGCCATGTGTGTACCGTCACATTGGGAATATAGTTTCAGAATGCGGTCTGATACTGAGCAGAAAAACTTAATGTCACTGCCCGACTCCACTAACCCATGGCCCGCCCACTCTCGCAATTATTTTCACCCCACCACTGCACTCTGTCCCAGTGGCGAAAGGTCCATACAACCCGATTCTTGTCGGCTTAATTTATATAGAATTTATGTAAAATCCAATTATCATTAGAACAATTTGCAGACCGCATTCATGCATATAAAAAAGCGGCGATAGCCTAGTTGGTTGTGGAACGGACTGCCGAGACGAATCCGCCGGTTCAAACCCCAACGGCACACACCGCTGACTTTTCTAAAAAATTATGTATGTATTCTTTGTGAATTATCGCTTGCTTTAACGGTGAAGGAAAACATCGTGAGGAAACCTGCATACCTGAGAAATTCTCTATAGGAATTTTCGAAGATGTATGAAGTCTACCAACCCGCACTAGGCCAGAGTGGTGGACTAAGGCCTAATCCCTCTCAGTAGTAGAGGAGACCCGTGCCCAACAGTGGGACAGTAAATAATACAAGGCTGATATTATTATTATTCATGCATATAAGTACCTATACCTATATATCATGTCGAGTTCTCTTTCGGAACAATTTCGCCTTCCGCTACTGCTGTGTTATATTTGTTGTAGGTTTTAATTACACCAGAGTTCGTCAAACCAATTCGTAGTGAGCTGAATGAGACAACACAGTGTCCCATTTCTCGTGACAATCCGCGTCGAGCCGCGCCGTGGTCAATATGTCACGCAACAGGTCCGAGCGTGTTCGTTATGCAGCGGTCACTGCAGAACGAATTGCGTCTAGTAGTGTTGACGGTTCAGGGATTGTTGTACTATATGTTGTTAGATAGATCATTGTTTATTTAAATCAATTTGTGGGTTCTTTTCAATAAAGACATAGATTAAATTGTTTATTTTTGAAAATAATTGGGAATAAAACTAGTTTTCGGATTTTAATTTTACTTCCGCTGTTATGAAAGCTTTGCAGTTTTTAAATATTTGCTACAAATAGCTTTTGACTGTCCGATACACGCAGAAATAGCTCTTATGTAAAAGAAAAAATACCACGTTCATATTGACTTAAGCTAATGAAACAATAAGCGGTCTAGTTAAGCGCGATCACTTCCAAACCACTTTAGGATGAAATCATTTCTGCGGAGAATTTGGAATACATTCATGCTTACTTCCCCTTTCACGGCAGTGGGTATAACACACACATTGGGCCACAATAGGCTGGGCCATATTAGCTCCAGATTCCAGGCTCCGGCTTTGCGAAAATGCCAATATCACATTGCTGTACTAGGGTGCGAACCCGAAACATGCGCGCGCCTAGGCAGTGGTCATTATTTTAGTCGATTAGTACATAAGATATTTGTCTCTAGTATTAACGAATTAGTGGCTCGAGACAGTAGGTAGTATGATGGTATAAGACTAGAACTTAACTGGCGCTCGTATTATCGAATTAGTGGCTCGAGACAGTGAGTAGTGTCATGCTATAAGACCTAACTGGTTAATGATGATCATGTTTGGGTTTGCTGTACAGAATATCCCGGGACTGTCTTGTATGCACTGAAGGCCACCGCGGGTTTTGATCGATGTCCAGTGTGTATACAGTGTCAGGAACTCGGCTCAATTCTCGCTCCAAAGATGCTATACTCCTGAATGTAGACCTTGAGTCGTAAAACCGGTGACACCTACATAACCGTTCCACTTACCCCTCCGGGGCCCTCATTCTCTATGCCACATGTTATTTTGACAGTGCGTAACAAGCACATATCGTATCGAGTCGCGTTTAAGACAATAGAAATTGGCGTACAGAATATACTTTCCACGCTGATTTCACGAAGATAACGTAACGCGGTCGCGTAACGAGTTAACATCGTCATAGAGAATAAGGCCCCAGTGGTGGTAGCAATAACACGTTTTTCCCCGCGACAATCGCATCCATAGAACTAAGGTGACCTAACTCAAAAAGACGATTTATGGGAAACGAATAAAAAAGATTCGAAAACAATATCATAAGCATTGAATTGGGCGGTCGTCGAAAGTGAGAATCTCTGTTTCTATTCTATAATTTTGTCTTTTTCTATTTGTCGTGCTTTGGAAGGTCGTTTTTTAACAAAATCAGAATATATATATAAATTATGAGTTAGGCCACTTTAGTTCTAAACGTGCGAAGTGCTGTACGAAACATTGTTTGCAAGTAGACGTTAAGTGTGTATTGCCCGATAATTACACCTCGGGCGTCTTCAGGTCACGAGTGATGGGGATCTTCTAGGCGAGCATGCTCCTCCGTAGAGCACATCATCACTTACCATCAAGCGAGATATTCAAACGCAAGTCTATATGTTGTAAGAAAAGGAACAAGCATAGCTCACCTGTTGGTAGGTAATTATTTCCGCACTTAATTCACACATCTAAAAATGGTTGAATTCAGAACAATTTTAACCGTTTTCCGCCCGCCTAAATAGACTTAAGCGAAGTGAAAGTTTAGACCTAGATTATTCTATAAATCTTCTACTAAAACACCATTCCAAAACTGTTCGACAATTTTGAAATTGATAAGCATATTAATAAACAGTTAACAAAAAAGTATTAGTATGTTTGAATTTTGGTAACATACGAATAAGCACACGAGTGAAAAACATTTTCGATTTACATTCAACAGTCTCGTGATCATGTTTTATAGTATGTAGTCTGTATAAAATTAACTATTTTATATTTTTCAACATCAAAGAAGCAATTTATAATTAATTCCTTTTCGAGGAATTAGATGATTAGTCGGTAAAAAATAGAACTAAATAATTCTAGAAATTTCCCCATTGGAAATTAAGTATGTCTATTAAAAAAACTGAAGCCACTGATAATATTCTGCGCGATGCGGGTCTGAAGTTTCTGAGAATGGCTTAATTATGAAATACCCGCTTTTACAGTATAATACCTGGAATGAAAGACGTTCCTGGAATTGGAATTATACTATTAACTACTCTATTCGAGTTTCACAGATTATGCAACGTAGGGACGTAATTTTGATCTAAGAAGGAAAGGCTAAATGAAGATTTGGAAATTTGAAACTTTGTTAAACCATTGATATATGTGTATTAGATAGAATATACTTAATATTTGAAACTATGTGTATATTCACCCGTCTGTGTTGTAGATTTCCCAATATAAAATGTAAGGTTATTGTTGTTGGTTGTTATTAATTATTTATGTGAGGCATAACCCTATCGTAGATAAATTTAACGCAAGGATAGAACTGAATAATTATATATTCAAAGTTTCAGAGTACGTTAATACACTGCGGCGTACTTAGGTGGTAATAGTAACAATTCAGTGGATGTACGCAGTTAACAAAGGCGCACGTCGCTTATATGGGAGGCATGTTGTGACAGCGTTCTTGCACAACTACGCACGTGCACTTACATCGCTGCGCAAGTGTGTCTCTATATAAAAGTCACCGTCTCTGTCTGTATATACATTTATAAAAGTATAGATTAAAGATTAATCTAAAAGCCGTAGTCAGGTACATAGAAAACAGAAAAAACATGTGTGAACGAAATATCGATAAGTCTATCGCTAAGATACATCAATCCCATACATAATGTAAGCGTTAACGATTGTTGAAATGGATCTTGATTATGAACCTCTCCTCCTGGCGTACCTGTGTGCCAAATTAAATTCAAATCCGTTCAGCTGTTTCTGAGCTTACTCGTTTTAAAATCCAAACGTCTTTGAAAACTGTGGCATTTATAATATTAGTCACATGTGAACCAAACTGTATTGTAGTTCCATTTTCTAGCTAAAAACAATTACTATTTCCTAGTCTTGAACTTTGTTGTCTAAATGCAATCAAGGGATTTGTTTCCTGGTTTAAGCACCTTCATAGTCTCACATCCTCAGGGTACTTAAAAGGAATACTGTACGAGGAAGTATGTACAGTATAATTTTGTTAGATTTTTTATGGCATTGAACGGAAAATGAACAAGTGGGTCATCAGATACTAAGTCGTATGCATTTAAAAAAAATTATGGATGTGCTCTCCACATTCAGAAAATAGTGTAGAGCCGTATGAGCCCCACGAATTAAGAAATTTTAGGAATAATTTTCCTGTGCGTGGTAGATGTCGCATTTGCGAGATGTCTAGATAGGTTTTATATTTTCGTTTATTTGGTCTATTTATGTCACCAAACGCCATTTTGTTAATTTCAATCGAAAAGCAATCACGGCTTTGGTACCTCAAAAAAAGAACAAAAATGCTAATTAATGAGCACTTACAAAATGTAAAAAGCTAAAGTTTAAACATTTCAAATAGCGTTATTTGTTGAAACGCAGATGTGCTTTGTATTCCCTAAGCTCGGGGAAACAAGAATGGCGCGAATATGTAAATGCAATCGCATCTTTATATCGCCATTGCTCTGCTCTCAGGTGTGGTTATTCACAAAAGTATTGTTGCGCCGTCTGAGTTCTTGTTTACCTTACTTTTTGTTTTGTTCCATTGCGCCTTATCTAAATCATTGTACAAACCAAGTTATGGAGAATTTTGCTCATTATTTCTTGGTATTCATTCTAAAACGACGTTATTTGAATTCGTTCCATAAAAATGTTATTTAAAATGTAAACATTGATGCCGTTCCAAATTTTAAAAAAATATATCTAGTATTTCTGCATTTGCACAGAGCAATTAAATAAATAACGAGAAAAAGAATTAAAACTTTTTTAAGTAAGTAAATAGAGCGCAGTGTTCCATTTTCAAAAGCGAATGCTGAGCCCCGCCGCGGCCGGCCAGCTCAGCAGGTCGGCATGATTGCGTTCACCTGTTGCGGCGCGCGCACATCGACCCGCCCGCTCCGCTCGCCCGGCCTGCATTGTGCCCGATTGTTAACCCCCCACTAGGTTGCCACATGACCGGGATTTAGCTAGATTCTACTGATATATTGTGCAACGACATACGCTATACGTACACGGGATGAAATCTTGGCGGGAGAGCTATATCCTTTCATGACCTACTTGGTGCAATACTGTAGACAATGAAGCATGGAGTTTATACAAAAATATTATTCTCTTGCAGTTATCAAAATATATATTTTTTTTAATTTTTATGCCAAAATTGTTTGTGAAATTATAATATAATTAATAATCCCGGGGAAAAATAAATTTGAAACTGGCAACATTGGCACCATCCGAAATGTGGGTCGTCGCTTTTAAATAAGGAATTCACACAAGGCCCGGTGAACGTTAACTGGGATCGGGTGCGCCCCGGCTGCCTGTGTGCGACCTGCTTTGTTCACGTTTTTGAATATGGAACTGCGTTTAGATTGGCGCGAACGTTACGTATTATCATTTGTACAGTTTAGTAACCGTAGCTCATATAGTCCAGAAATTCTAATAATGATTTTGGTAGCGCTCTTTTATAAATATTTATTTATTATAATTAATGCATTAATTAGGTTTGTTGAACAAACTTCAGTTAGAGTGTCTTGGATAATTTATTTTGCATAATAAACTTCGGAATTATTAAGAATGAGAATAAAGCTTACATCTAAGTTTTTCTCCACTTTTAAAAGCAAGCAATCTGAAGTGAGCTATAATTAACAATGAATATAACTTCAAAATACACGCAAACTGTAAATGGCCGCGGGATTATTCTCAGAATAAACCTGCTGTATCCGACTCGTCGCTACTCCAATTTCATTAAAAGTACTTAGAAAAAATTACGATATTACGTAGATTTAAAAAAAATATTAAATACATTTCGCCGCCACGCGACTCCACCAACTCGTAAACCGAAGAAATAATTAAAATGGCGTCTTGTAAGAAAAATAGAAATACTTTTTCTCGTTACCCCATTACAAGGGTGGCTGGCAGGTGCCACTCGGAATAATAGAGAATGTTTTTTTTTTAAACGAGAGTAACATTATACTTTTTTCATCTATTACGTTTAATGAGAAGCGCCTTTAAGTGTTGGGAGAGGTTCGAATTTTTAAACTGTAATGAGGTTTTGATACTGTTTGTATGGCTTCCTTAGCACGGGGTTGATGGCGTTTTGTTATGATCATTAATTTCTTGACAAAATTATATTGAAGTTAAAATTAATTGGAGGTACAGGGCATATCCTTGGTGAAGTAATAAACGTCTAGCAGTGGCGAAGGGTGAAATTTTATAACAGGTAATCCGAGGCAAAAAAATTGCTGTAGTTGTCATATCGCGGCAAATTTAACAGAAAGCAAAAACTAAGATAAACGTAAATAAACCTAAAAGGGAAGCCGGTTGGAATCGGGTTATATGACGGCTAGCCATTTGAAGATATGTTTTTTTTTTTTCAATTTATGATCCAAAAGTTCAAATTACAAAACACGTATGCCGCACTGCTTGTCATCGAGGATTTTGATTTTATTTTTCTAAATGTTTAACATAGTTACGAACCTTGAAACCGGTGACACTACTTGGCGGTAAAAATAGACATCTATACGGATTATAATCTGCCTTATTTTTACAATAAAAATAAACTATTCTATCAATACTCTACGCACCTGTCTCAGCGGAAAGATGCTCGCCACGTCACTGAACCAAACACCCGCCGTGAGATAAACAGCCATAAACTGATAACGGCGCAAACAGCCGTAAAGATCTTTATACAGTGACATCACAGAATCACCGCGCGACGCTGGCCGTAAACTGAACAATGAAGCCGCAGAAATGGACCTTGCGGCGTTGAGTTAAGCCTGTACTGATTTTATTTTAGGGTGCGTCGTAACCGGACGAATGCGCGCGTAAGTCTCGCGAATTGCACGCGAGTGAATGCTCGTGCACCGCATACGTGTCTCTCTAAACATCTGTATGATTAGTATAACGATAGCTTCTAAGTAAACTATTGTATCTGAAAAAATAGTGATTGACACTGTTTTAGAGTTTCGTTAACTAAGTACTATTGAGTACCAAATCCATTAAAAAAAGTTGTAAATATTTTTTTTAATGGGCTTGGTACTAAACAGTACTTTTACTCATCAAAAGCAATGTTACAATAAAGCGCATAAGCAGTGATAGCAAAGGCGATTGGTCAAACACAATTCCTACCAACTTACATTTCCAAACTTGTCAAGTTATTATGTATAATGAAAAGAACAGTAAACAGCTCTCTCTAGAAAGATATCTTCCTCCTCTCACACGTGGATTACGAAGCATCTTTCAAAAATTTTCTTCCACTACAGGAGCATACGTGGATTACGAAGCATTAGCATGACACTAGATTCAACCAGCCCTATCGTCTACCTGCTCGTATCTCAATGGAGGCCATTTTCCCTTTTCAATTCGCGTTGTGTGCGCGAGAGCTGAACTCCCTTATAAATATTTACAATGAGGCAACACTTTTTGTCGATAATATGTTGACATTCGAGCAATCGTGAACAGATCCTTTGCAAAATATTGAGGATTCGCCGTTTGAAGGACTTTATTTACTTTGAAGATACTGTATATTTTTCTGGGAAGTAAGTCGATCTTTTCAAGTACCTACAATGTAATGAATATTCATTGTCGATGAGAGAACAAGGTTGCAGTTCTAGGCGGCCGCTGGAATTATTTTCATTTTTCATTTTAGGAAGGCTTACAGACTAATTTTGTAATTATACAACAATATATTCTAACAAATTGCTGATAATAAGCCTCCACCTTTAGATAACTTAAATAAGCGCCTTTGTATAAGCGAAATTAAGACGGACTTTTACACGGCATTACATTAAAATTTAAGCCAATATGTCTCTAAATATTTTATAAAGTATCCAATTAATTATCAGCAAAGGACTGCTGTGTTAACAATCGTTTTACAGTTGTCGTGCTGGTGCAGAATAGATCAATGTTTAGGTTCAGAGACAAACTATTGAAGTGGTTCATACTACGAAGCCATAATGCTGGCTAGTTTTATATTTGTGGCTTATCATACAAAGGTTAAAAAAATATTCAATGAATCCACACGTTTGTGCACGATCCATTATCTATGGGTATATGTTTTTCCTTTATGGCTTCGCGGTTTAAAGTATGTCAAGTATGTAGTTTACATCAAATACTAGGCATGTGGTGCTGGCAGGTTCTCGTTCCTAATTTAAAATGTATAGTTATTCCAGCCAGGAGAATAAAAGAAAAATAAAATTATTCCAGCAATAACACTGAAGAGATGACATCTAGATTTATTGATGTACTATACTGTGGGGAACGACGCAGTTGTACCAGATCATTTGAATGAAGTGTTCTTTCTCATAACATTATAATTCATCTTATCTTTATTATAGCTCAGAGCGCGAACCTTTTTTCTACTTGCAACAGGTAACACTTGAGGTATGACGGCAGTTTTTCATGTCTTTAGACCTAATGGCTTGGACTTACTGTCATTGGTTGGGCACCGTGAGGTTCTGGGTTCGATAAGTTGAGCGAATTTATACAAGATTTTCGATTTGAAAAGACACTTTTGACAAATAATACTGGTATTTCTACTTTGTAAAGGAATTGAGCTTAGTAAACTAGTTGTGAAATATTTCTTTATCTACCCTTGTTAAGGATAAAGACGTGATATAATGTATAACATTTACGTGGTTATCAGATTCGACTCAGTCTACACTTCAAGTATTGATTCCATCAAACAGCCTATATTACAATTTGCTGGCAGTGATAAGCATTCGCCTTACACAAGCCCGTCTATGCACACAAGAATTAATAAGCAACTCACAAATCATAATCAATGTATCACTCAATCACTCACTCAACATCATTCATCCATTCGTTCCAATCAACAGATGCGCACACATCTAGGGAGATTGTAGACATTTCAATTAGAAGGCGGTCGGCTAGTGGCCACTACAACGAAGCGCGCCGACCGCGTCAGGTATCCGTAATTCCTACTAACTATACATGCACCGCTTTGTGTTGACGACATTCTCCGATAATTTAATATAGCGAGCAATGTACGACGAAATTGGGCGGGTTGTCGAAATTGTACGGTATGCAGGTATGCGGCGTACATGTAATTTGCTTTGGGATATGTGAATTGGGTAATAGGGATAAGTGATTGACGGGTTTCGGGACTTTTTATATAAAACTGGATGACTAGACGAGGTCTTTGCTTGTCGGTTAGTAAAAAGTAGAAACAAACAAGTTACAATTACGAAGTAATGCATGAGATTGCGTTTACCTCCCGGAGCCATGAGTAGAATGTCCTTAAAGATTTTTTATCGAAATAAAAATAGTTTAATTCTAGTTTCATTTCGATAACCCGCGATGGAAAAACAGGGGTGTTATAATAATATAATATTTGAATCACAAATAATATAAATTTCGCAAAATTTACATTTACATATGGATTTATTTCCAACCTATTCAAATAATAGTTACGAAAATAATAGTTTATGAATCTATAGTTTTGTAATTACTAAATTGTCTATGGTAATGGAGCCATTATTTGAAAATCTTTTCCTATATCGTTCGAATTTTGAATGTAGCCAGTAAACAACTACGTTATCTTTTTAATCAAATATTTAAGAGTGCAATCAACATAGTGAATTGGCCAAACTTTTTAATGTACAAAGTTTTGATCCAAGTTTGGTCCAATCGTCGCGTGCCGTCACTCAACAAAAGTTAAACAAAAGTTGTCCTCCGAAGTCAACTTTGGATTAGGTTTGAATGAAGTCGGTCAGTGGTGGCCTCTTTGAGTTTATTAAGTAATTTCAGGTATTTGCTGATCGATGCCTCAGTAGTGAAATGTAAAGATTTTCTTTCTTTACGTATAGACTGACGAGAGATGATTACTCCTCGACAGTCGAAACAATTATGCCGGCCTGTTGGAACCGGATATACACAGTCTGATCCCGGAACGCCACACCGCTATGTGGGCCACTATGGCGGGTTTTAACACATTGTGTACAATGGTCGCTATCCGGCGGATACAAAATATATCCCACAACCAGCAATACAAAACCTACCAGACATATTCACAAACTTTTGCACTTAGAATATTAGTAAAAAAAAATAATAATATTAATCAATATAAAAAGAGAGGCACAATCAAAACCTCATTACAAATATTGATGAAACCCTTGCTCTTATCACCTGTAATAAATAACATTTCCACGTGTAATAACGCAACGGAACTTTCACCCCCGTACTTTTTTCGAACTAAGTTCTGTAAATGGCCTTGCACCAGTTACACTTGACCCAAGCTCACGGCCGCTCGGACTGGCAAATAGCACGGAAAGTTACACGGTAGGTAGCGGGTACACGGTTTAGTTTTGCCTGCACAATTGTAATGAGGGTCGGTTCTTTAAAAGTGGTTATATTGTATTAGCGCCAGACGATCCATACTGTGCAATCATTGTGCTGACTCAACTGGAGTGGTAGCTTTCAGGGGCGAAGGGTCTATATTACCCGATCCCGCCGGCTTCCCTTTATATAGAATCTAATTATCATTAGAAAGATTTGCAGACCGCATTTATAAATATCAGTAGTTATACCTATGTATCTTGTGACGAAATTTAAATTAGATTTTATCTCTATTCTACAATATAATAATAATAATATAATATCAGCCCTGTATTATACTATCCCACGGTCGGATACAGGCCTCGTCTACTAAGGAGTTAGACTAGCTAGACCCATAGTCGGCATCCCACGCACAACGGCCCGACCTACTACGGGCTAAGTGCGAAAAAAGGAGCCCATCAACATAGAGCATAGAACATACTACTAAGAGGGATTAGGCCTTAGTCCACCACGCTGGCCTAGTGCGGTTAGAGTAGACTTCACACACCCTCGAAAATTCCTATAGACAATTTCTCAGGTATGCAGGTTTCATACCTATAACATTAACAAGTGAAAATCCCTTGTGTTAAAATGATCTAATGTTTATTGAAATGCGTGGAAACGGCCATTAATCGTGGTCATCTGATGTCAGCGTGTGAGTGACACTATGCTAGGCTAGATATATTTGTGACCTAGATATTTGTCAAGTGCACGCAACGCTAGACGGCGCGGAAAACTGGCTAACTTGTGACACGAACTGGTGTTGACGGGATGATATGTGACTAATATAATTTACAAATATACATCACGCCTTTATAAAGGGTAGGCAGAGGTGCAACCAGGGCACCTACTTTTCGACATGAGTGTTCTGTTGTGTGTGAAAGGAGGCGAGCTTATCGCCATATTGGGAATAAGTTCCAGGTTCCTGGCTGATTCCGAGCAGAAAAAAATACATCCTAGTTGAATTAATGTTCTTGTATCAATGGGAACAAATTCCAGGTTCGCAGTGGATACCGAACAGAAAATAATTTAACCTAACTTAACGAATGCTCTGGTATCAATTAGAGATAAACAGGACGTCACTCGTCAGTCTATAAATACTTTTGTTTGTAAATTATCTCAATTTTCGATCTTATTTCTTTGTTTCTATATTTCCATATTCGTTCTACAATGTATATTGTTAGATATATCGGTCACGATCTTGGATATAATCCTTTTTCTTAAATCAGCCCGACGAGTACAAATTAGAATTATAACTCATTAAAAATATTTATTCTACGAAAAAACTTTAGTGTAATTCGTTTTCAAAGAAAATATAGTTAAAATACTATTTTGTCGTACAAAATTATAATTTTTTACCAAAATGGAAATTCATTAAGTGTCTGGCAACCCCAAAACACGAGTTATTAGCGCTGTAAATGAATATTATTAACGTATCAACGCAAAGCAAACACTCTTTGATGAAAAATAAATCGTGAACGTAATAAAACCGCCTCCGTAACATAACGTTGTGTGTACAACGTCGGTTGTAATAACATCGTGGGAGAAAATTAAAATTTCTACCACGCGTGGTAGATTTTTATTGGCGTAATAATTATGAAAGAGTTTTTATTTTATGTAAAGCGCGGTAATTTGTTTTAAGTACGTAAATGTTTAATTGTGTGCTAGAAAAATGTATGGAGATTTATGATTTGCGAAATGAGGTTTGTTGTTTTAAAATTAGAGTTTACGAATAATAGCGGTCGAGAGTGTGGGTCTGGGTTTTCAATTTCTACGATATTATAGAGTTTTAATGCGTTAATTTATTGTGCTCACTTGATGGAATTATTATTAGAATATTCTAGAATCTAATGACAGATTACTATATATTCTGTTTATTTATTTTGTGGAATGGCTTTGCTATTATATTTTGTGTCTACACATTGAGAATGGTAAAGATAAGTTAAACCCTCTCTCCTCCATTTTCCATTTCTTTTCTAAGTATGACAATGCATTTTACATTTCTCTGGCAATTTGTTTGGTGAATGGTGGCGGTGACTTACCACCAGGTTTTAACTGCTTAGGGACTTGTCATTTACCGTTAAAAAGATCTTTTTTAGGTCATTTGCATTAAAAAAAGACCCATTTGAGCACATTAATAAGGATATTAACATATTATTAAATTGAAGCTCTACTACCAGTGAGTCTTGAACCCCGTCATTGAAGGGTGATTAAGTTTTAAAAATATTTTTACACGCATTGATGTTTTTAGATATAGAAAAAACAACTTTAAAATAAAGAGAACAAATGATAATATCAGCCCTGTATTATATACTGCCCCACTTTTGAGCTTGGGCCTGCGCTATTACTGAGAGGGTTTAGGCTCTGATCCACCACGCTGGCCCAGCACGGGATGGCAGACTTCACATACCTCCAAAATTCTTATGGAAAATTCTCAGGTATGTATGTTTCCTCGTAATGGTTTTTCTTCGCCGTTTTAAATTCTAACACATATATTTAAAATGTTCAAATATAAACACGAGAGTCACATCAAAGATTCTCTAACTAAAAACATCGAGGAGGTTACGCTAAAAAGTTCAATCGTATTAACTTTAAGCACGAAAGGAGTTTGAACATTTTCCATCGGCTCTTACTATATCGGCGGTTTTCATCTGTCGAGGGCCATTGTGAGTGGAACTGGCACGCAACATCACCCCCCCTGCCCCCTGCAGCGTTCTACTTTTGAATCTGGAGAGGCGGTTTCAACGAGAGCACTTTTTTTTTTTTTTTTTTTACCACGATTGCGGCAACGATTTTTGCTTCAGCCAGCCGGTGTGGGTTCGTTATTAAAATTGATAGTTTGCGGACAGATGTAACTGGCAGGTGGTATTTGTTTTACCCGGTTTAACAACGTGGCTGTTTGCGACGCGGATGATTTGTTTAAAACTTTGCAAACGAAGTGCCTATGAAAGCTGGCTAAATATGAATCATGCAATTGTTATTTACTAACGATGCTATATATTATGTAGGTATTTAATAATAATTTTGTTCCAGTCATTGGTCATGAAAGGCAGCTGCCATTGTCATAAATATTATTCGAAATTTAAATATATTTTTTTATAAACGCATAGAAATTGTAATTGATAGCAAACTTACGTATATTAATTTGACATTTAGTTAACATAATCTTAATCATCCATAACAAGCACACCCATTTACCCGCCGTATCTACAAAAACATCAACACAAACGTAACGCCCAAACCAAACAGCTTCAACAACGTGTAGTGGACAGTGTCGCACGGCCGTATCGGAACTCGCCGTGGCCAAATATTTGGACGACGTCCAGGCAGGCTAGGGCTGTCAAAAACAGATACTGAATTTCGGTTTTCAGAGCAAGAATGTGGTCAATAGAATTACTTGTAACACTCAGTGAATTTTTTTTTACCAATATGCAAAGTCAAACCTGTTGTGCAAGTGATGCTTAAGAAATTACCAAGAAAAGGGTCAATAGAATTACTTATAACAATCAGTGAAATTATTTTTTTTAACAGTATGCAAAGCCTAACTTTTTGCAAATTATGCTAAAGAAATGAACAAGAAAAGGGTCAATAGAATTACTTATAATACTTTAACTGCTGTTTTTTTTATCGGTTCGCACAGCCTAACCTGTTGCAAATGATGCTAAAGAATTTTTTTAGTCCCGAATAAAAATGTAAAATGTACCAAAATTAAGACAAACTTTTTCCGAAATATGTTGTATTTTTCTTTCTCTTTTGTTAAAATTTTCTTTGAATTGACAACCCTACCGGGCCCTACAGCAGCCGGTTGTAAATTAAACTCGTATATTCAATGGTTTATTATAATAATCACAGTCGCGCCAACAATGCGTGAAACGAACATAACACGTGATTAATTTAGTTTCGCGGTTTTGTGCCTTCGTCGAGGTGATTCGTTGTGTATTTGTAGGTAAGATAATTTGTCGCTTTGTTAGTTACTGGCTGCGTATACGGCCAGCAGTATGGTGGTTTTTTAGTCCGATTTTTGTATCAGACAATTTTTTTTAACACGTGTAAATCCGTTTATGGATTTCTACCGGACTCGCCGGTAAAACAGCAACAGATCAGTTGGATTAACGGCTGCGTATATGGCCAGCAGTATGGGAGATTTTAAGTTTGATTTCCAAGCTGGACCATGTAAAAAACTTTGTGTACCCTTTCTATGAGATTCTAAGTTCACTCGAACATTGTGTCCTTTCTTGGTCACATTTGATTAATTCCAGATTGTACGTATCGACCAGAGAACTTAAATCATGTAGGTCAATGACTATATAAAATTTAGAGATGATCCAATATAGAAAAAAAAAAAACTTTTTTTCATACCATTATAATTGTGTCCATAAATCACCGTCAAAGTAACATCATAAACTTCCCAGACCGTTAACGTGAGTTTGTTAATTTTTAACTGGATAGATTTTATTACAAACCTTCACTAGAGCGGCCGTAAACTAATTTATGTCGCATAACGATGCAGATTAATTCATTTACGCTGCGGTCCTTCATACGCGGAAAATGGCGTCGAGCGCGTGATGTTATTAAAACTTTCTGCACTCGTTCTGGTTTATTATTAAGGCATTAATGGTTTAAAATAAATAAATGGTTTAAAACCCGCGTAAGTCTCCCACTTAAATATGTCCCATGTATATAGATCTGGTTTCAAAAATGACGGTATAGTTGTGTCATGGCGAGGCGTAATCATCTCTCGGCAGCCAACAGTATATGTGGACCGTACACTTGATTTAACATCAGGTGTAATGGAGTCATTGACTTACTTGTATAAAAAAATGAAAAAAAATAGATGTCACATTTGCTTTTCTTTATACGAGCGAGAATGTCAGAAGTGACTGCCTAAAAAGAAATTATAAAATACACTATATTCATCTCCCTTAAACATAAGATATTATCTCTCATAATTTTCAGTAAATTATAGCCTGATACAGTGGTAACTAACAGATATCGCTTTATGTAATGAAAAAGTATAACAATCTAACCGCCCCTCCATTTACTCATTGTTGCAAACTCCAACAGAAGGGGGGGTGACTATTGTACCCGTCAACAGCAAGAAGAAAGCGCGAAGTCGGCCAAACTAATTATTATTCCCGCTCTGCGTTTCACACTCAAACAAAATAATACACAAAGCTGACGTCGGGAGATTTGTGCGGCCATTAATATAAATTGCACAACATAACCGCGTAGAAAAGCGTATGTTACAAGATTCGATGTGCAAGATCGTGGGATTAAAGTTTTTAAATTTCGAATTTTTTTCTATAGTTCAAATATAGTATACGTGGGTAGATGTTGTTTTAATGATTTCGGAGGATTTTGGTCTTATTTTACTTAGTAAAAGTGCTAATCCATACTTATATATACAGCTCCATCTTAGTAAGAGTATATAAAAAATATTAATAATAGCGCAACACTGCAGATTTTAAAGTCACTACGATAATTCGAATATAAGTATAACTACATATACGCCTTTCTCTTCGTTATGATTAGCAAATCTTTGTATAAAACTCCATTTTCAAAAATGTTAAACATAATTTAATACAATCAGCCGTGTAAAATCCACGTATAATGCGTCAACTATTTCGCGACATTTCTAAACGTGTGCAACATTGTTGCTTTATTAATGTTATTTATTTTTCGACTGAATTATGTTTATTGCAAACGTTTGCCGTTCGTTACAAATATTGCACAATAATTTGGCCCGGTACCTGTAATAATATCCATCATAGTCTATTTCAATCATCGAATTAAGGATGGATTGCATAGAAATGTTGTTTCGTCCAATATTTTGAGAAATTATCTTGTTTAAAGATTATTAAATCGTCTCGATTTGTTTCCATTAATTGGCAAGACGTGTAAGGGGCTTAGATAAGGTGCCTTTTAACATTCGCTTATGCCACGCTAAATGTAATATAATGAACTATTCTCACACACGAGAGATCGTTTTATAGTGTATCGGGAGCTGTTCCTGTCGCCATAGGATCAAGCGGGGGGAGGGGGGGCTTTATAGAAGGCATTAAACAGAACAATCATTTTGTTGACATGTACTATATGTGAATCTGATATGCACTAGGTATTCTTAGTCAGACACTTATACAATAATATTAATGAAGTTAATATAATAATAAAATATTTACAGAAAATATTCTATTATTATGAGTATTAAAAATATACAAATCATGATATGGAAAAAATATGAAGTATTTACATTGGTGGTTTGCTAAATTCACAGTAGCTTGAGTTATTATCGCATGAGCGCAAAATTCTTCTATGACAATTTCACCAATTTCCGCTCTATATAATAGAATTCTTTGTCTTCAAAGGACACAAACATGCACATTACCACTTAACAGAAAACATCACCAATCGAAACTGAAATACCGTATTCTCACGTAATATAACAAATGATTATGTTTGGTAAAGCTGGCTGTCCGCCAACCGCTTCGCTGCCATGAATGAATACGCTACGGTGTCGTGTTTCACGTGCGTAGTAACCACGTGCGGCCTTCGGGAGTGCTTGTACGATAGACCACTCGTGTGATGTTGGACAACTTAGAAGGAATAGGGCTAGCGTAGTCTCAATTACGGTACAATACAATACAAAATATTTTTTTTTTTCTACACTGTTTGCCAACTCTTTTCTTTGCCGCCACATCAAGTTTTGGAATAGTTTGCTAGGATGCTTGTCCTCTCCTTCCTATAATCCTGGGTCCTTCCGCCATAGAGTGAAGATGGATCTTAGAAAGCCAGCATGATTGTGTCGTATGGCATAAGATAGCCATCTGTTGCCAATCGATACTTTATTTGGACGGCATCGTGCTTCCCATCAGATTCAGTGAAGTTTGTTGAAGTTATACACGGATACCAAACAAACGAACTGTTTTATTATAAGAACAAGAAACAACAGAAAGCTTTTTAAATTTAAATTTAAATTCTATACAGCCATTACCAATTACCAAAGAGTAAAAACTATAAAACTATATTCACAAGATAAAGGCAACAAAAACATTATGCCACAAACATTATGTTTAACATTCTTCCAACAAAGTTACTTTGCCGTGCCAGATTAAAAAAAAGGTATTGTTCGCTACTTCGCCGTGAAAAGCCTTTCCCGCTACAAACGCACCTAAAACAATTATTATACCGCCACCTATGCTATGGCTTTTTCTTAAATTAATGTTTTTAGAACAAGAAATTAGTTCCATATTTTATGACAACATGGTGAGGTTTCTTATTTTCCTGGTCAGGGTATATTTGCAATCGCTATACTTACAATCATGTACTGCGTGCATCCACTTCGTTGTGCCAGTAAAGAACGTCCTTTGAAAATAAATTGCTTTCAGACATTCTGCATAATGACGTTACGGTTCAAGTGAATCAGTAATGAAAAGTATTGTGAGATTATTTCAATTTAAATAGTTTTTGTCGTATTCTTTTTGCCAAACAAAATAAGGACTGTTTTGACTTGTACTCTAATTTAGAAAACATTGTAACCCAAGTAATTTGTAGGAATTGAAAGACTTATAACGTCTCTAATGGTGTTCCATGCAACATTGTAATTCGAAATCCTGGACGACGTTCTATTTTTGAAAAACTGTATAAAATTATTAACACACATTAATATTTCACTCGCATGCGCTGAGTTTGCGAGCAATGGATTATGAACTCTAGTAAATTAGATAAATCGAAATTCGCCAAAAAATTGCTGGTAATATTTCAACCGACGCCACTTCTAAATTGTATTGTGTTGCGAACATAAAAATTCCAGAGGCGGCGGCATTGGGGCGCTTCGTAGGGTTGTCACGTCCTAGTGTTTACACGGATAATATACACTAAATTTCACATAAGTTCTAATCTTTTTTTAATGATAGGGTTAAAAATATTTCTGTTTATTTTTATTGTTGTCAAGATAAAAAAAAAACACAAGACTTGAATTTTGAAGGAATTCATCGTGAAGAAACCTACATACTTCTATAAGAACTTCGACGGTATGTGAAGTCTGTCAACTAGTACTATACCAGCGCGGTGGACTGAGCCCTGAAACCTCTCAGTAATAGCGGAAGCCGGTGTTCAGCAATGGGACAATATACGTATATAATACAGGGAAATTATTATCATGATTATTATATTTAGTACCCCTACATTCACTCATTTACATAATTCGTTATTTACAAAGTTTTAAGACTCTTAAAATTCTTGCTATCGTTTTGCCTAATCCCATATTAAGGATGAAGTTAATTGGGATAAATACTCCTTTTTTACAGCGTAGGCAGGCCCACACAATATGGACCGATGACCTGGTGAGAGTCGCCGGAGTCCGATGGATGAGAGTGGGCCAGAACTGGTCCCTGTGGCGCTCAATGGTTAAGGCCGGTGTCCAGCAGTGGACGATTCCCGGCAGAAATGAAGAAGATGATGACTCCTTTTTTAAATGCTATATATAATGAGCCACTTGATAAAATGTAGTCGGTGCCAACCCTACCGCCTGCCCGGCGCGGGGGCGTCAATTTCACGGGCCAGCGGGCTGTGAGAGCCGATTGGATCCGATGATGATGTAGAAGTGATTAAACTCGCACCGGTAATGCGACGCGAGAAATGACATTTGAATATATGAAATATTCACGATATTCATACCGTGTGGGAAATGGGCGAGTCAGGTACCTACTTGATAATGGAAGTGAAATTGTGGTACTAAACCAGAGGTTCCTAAAGTTTTTGTCTCATAGATTATCGGACCATCCCGATCCAGGCGCTCTATTCAATTGCTATCAAACTAAACTGATAACTCGGCTCTACAATTTACTAATTACATATTTAAGTTCTTATCAAATCGAGAGCACATACTGATTAAACTGTCAAATACGTCAACTACCTAATATTGGTTTAAGTTTAACATAAGCCATTTTTCAAAATTTGCAAACCTCAAAAACAAATCATTTGTACCATTAAAAAATCTACAATATAAGTCGTACTCATTTCAGACGATGTATGCATTCAACAAGCAGATAGTATGCATCGCGGCGCGGCTCTTTTGACGCGCGACACACGCCGGATGCCGCGCGACGCCGCGACAACGCGAGATAGTATCGCTACACAATACACGCCTCTCGACGTGATAGTTTTGTGCGCCGTGTTCTCGTTTTGTTCGAGGATTTAAATATATTTATGTGGTAGGTTGGGCTCCTTACTGTACGCGTTGCAGGGAGGTAAACCTTCTTATAGCATTCAGTAGCTTCCGATAAGTGAGAGAATTTTGAAAATCCAATAAGTAGTTTTAGAGATTACACCTTCTATCCAAACATATAAGTTATGCCGTTTAATAATATTAATACCGCAAAATATGGTGAATAAAATTAAAGGAGACAAAGGAAACGAAATTTAGATTAAAGAATTACTGCGAAAAGTAAATGAACTTATAATGTAGGTGATGTCTGTAGCACGGAAATGCGAATAAGTATAACATCTAAACATAGTTGACGGAATCTGGATATTGTTAAACCTCTACCTACCCCTGCTAAGGGATAGCCGTGATGCTAAATACGATTGCTTCTATAGCTTACGTTCACTATACTGTTTATTATGCATACTAAAATTCAATTGCAAATCATTGCGCCTGATGGAAACTAACTGACCGAGCATAATAGCCGCTTGTGTACTAATAGAAATCAGCGAAGTGAAACAAACATTCAATTGTTGACTATTATATAGTTGTAGAACAGTGTAAATTAAATAAATAAAACTTGCATTATGATTTCTTATGTTTACGTGAATGTTAGACATTGAATTAAAAGTATTTTACGGAATTTTATTGTGGTTTTATTTTTTTCTCCCGACGTTTCGTAGACTTTGCAGCCTTCACGCCCCACTGACCACCATATTTCAAAATAAAATAGCTATTTGTTCTTAGCTATTTACACAAAGTACATGTTGATCGCTAACAGTATAACTTGTTAAATAGTTCTGTCAATATTTTGGCCATGTCAAAGTTTTAGACATTTTTCACCATTTTTAAGTACAGTGCTGTCCAATAGAATGTCGACTGACGAGATGGCATTCGGCAGTCGACACCATTATGTCGGCCTGTTAGAACCGGACACACAGGCTGACTCCAGAACGCGACACACTTACGTGGGCCACTATGGCGGGTTTTAGCACCTTGTGTACGGTGGTCGCTATCCGGGCGGATATAAATATGTCCTACCGCCCGCAAATTTGTAACCCCTTTAGTAATCATTAGGCAGTCCTGATTATAAGCGCTGGGGATCATCCAACTTACTCGTTAGCCCGCACACACGACAGCCCGGCGCGGCTCAGGTGGTACGTAGCGAGTACTAATTGAACTAATGCCGTCGGGGACGCCGATTCAATTCCGATGCGCTTCCGATTGGACCTGACTGGACGAAGAAAGAAAATACTGGATGTGGCAGTTTGTAGACTTTGAAGATGATATGTAGTTGTTTCTATTTGAGGAAATTCATGTGGCATAGAGAATTGACTTCTTTGAGAGCTTGCGAAATGTATTTTTGTCATATCAAGCTATTTATTAAGATTTATTATAAGTATAGAAGATAGAAGAAATATCTTCTATCTTCTATACTTATAATAAATCTGTAGAGAAGTCAATTCTGTACATGAAATATATTTCCAAAATAACTATCAGGGGGTGATTAGGGATCGATACTGATGCCAAAAATGCAATTAGTAAAATTTTTATCTGTCTGTCTGTCTGTATAACCGTTATAGAAACAAAAACTACTCGACGGATTTTAACGAAACTTGGTACTATTATTTGTCATACTCCTGTGCTGGTTATAGTATACTTTTCATCACGCTACAATTAATAGGAGCAGAGCAGTGAAGGGAAATGTTGGGAAAACGGGAGAAGTTACTCCATTTTTAAGCTTCCGTCGCGTGTGCAACCTTAATGGTTAAAGCTACACAGAAATCATGTATGACGGAAATGTTCTCCTTAAAATTATGTAAAAAATATCCCACGACAGCATATGTCTATCTTTTATGGTTGACTCACAATAACACGTGTAACTCCCGATAGCTTAGCAGTTCAAAGCTTTCTCATTATATTTGTCTACTCTTACGTTTATAACACTCTCAGTCATCCCTAATTAAAAAGTTAACATTATTAAATATTCCATAAAAAAGAATCATAGAAATCGGTATAGAAACACCAATGTTATACATGAGATACGCTATTAATAAGCCATCATGCGTGAATACTGAATCATGCTATAAAGATTATTTTTGTATATATATAAGGTCGCGAACGCACAGGCAGGCGGCTTGCTTGGCACCTAGAGGCTAGCGAATCACCTAACGAGTAGCTTCGTAAAACGAACATTCTCGAACGTTCGCGACCGGCTCCATTTTTGAAGTCCGAAATACACGCGGGCGAAGCTGCGGGCGGAAGCTAGTGTTAAATAAATTGTTCGAGTGTTAAGACGATGCGACTGATATTATCAACCACGTTGATGTCCTTGTCACGGGCCATACGATTCCTTAATATCATATCCCAGAACTTGGATATATTTACATACAACCTGCGGGAATTCATAGAAACGGCTCATAGATGTACTGAAACCAATTATTAGGATTAAGTCTGTATAACATCGCATTAGTATTAACTGTTATGGTGTTATAATATAATTATGTATAAAATAAATAAATAAAACTCAGTTCATATACGTTTGCATTGTATTACAATCAATTAAATTTATCAGTTTTAAATATGATAATGTCAAAGCGCTTTACATCTTTGTTTAAGTGAAAATATTTTAATCTTTAAATACTTTGTAATTGAAAATGTATCTATAGAAAACGTCTAGAAAAATACGACCGAATGAACGATCGACTTTAACCACGTCTGCCATATCCTTTGCAAGCGCAAGCTAAGCCTCGTTTATAAGTTCAACAATTTGTCAGTAGGTAAGGTAGCAATTTTATTTTATTAGAAAATATTACTATTTCTCTTGGAGATGTGGAAGGCTGTGTGGTATGTGTAATATAGGAATTCTAATTGATATTTACTGGAACTATCCATGCATGTAGTAGTCCATTGTAAAGAAGAATCTATGCCAATTATTCAGAGACGTTTTTATCTAAGGACGGAGTAAAACTGTGATAACAAGTATGTTTCTCAGTGTTGACGACATGGCAGCCTTCGCAGTATGTAGACATAAGACCGTTGTGATTGGCTAATATTGAGATACAACAATATTAGCCAATCACTAGTCTATGAATAAGGGGATAAGTCTACAACGAAGTACGTCTTTTTACGACTCTTGCTGCCCAAATTAGGGATAATTACCGCGTTCCGCCTTGCCACGGCGTAAATCGCAGAAGTTGGATCAGGTGGCGAAAGTGGCAAATACATTCATTTAAACGATATCGTAATAGCGGCTAGCGATAGCCTAGTTGGGTGTGGAACAGACTGCCGAGACGAATTTACGCAGGTTCGAATCCCAAGGGCATACACCTCTAACTTTTTTGATAATTATATGTGTATGCTTTGTGAATTATCGCTTACTTTAACGGTGAAGGAAAGCATCGTGAGAAAACTTGCATACCTGAGAAGTTCTCTACAGGAATTTTGAGCGTGTGTGAAGTCTACCAATCCGCACTAGGCCAGCGTAGTGGACTAAGGCCTAATCCCTCTCAGTAGTTGAGGAGGCCCGTGCCCAGCCATTGCTGTCCTATTGGACAGTATATAATACAGAACTGGTATTATACATTATATTATATATCGACAAAATAGCTGCATTCATTAAAATTTTACAAAATTCTTCGGAGCTCGCGCGTGGACTGTACCTTGAGATGTAATATAATTCCGTATTCTTTTTTTATCATATTGGGTTTTTCGACTATCGAAGTTCGATGTTACGAGGCTTTAATTAAAAAGTTGTCTAGTTAAAAATTTAAATTCGCTCTTCGATGGAGTTCACTTTGTAAAAAAAAATATTGTAGTTTGGTTATTTTTCTCTCGCCTGTACTTCGTGTGTAAATTTAATTATCTAGACTCTTAATATATTATAGGCAAATATATATTTATTAGGTTTTGCAGCAGACTTAACACTACGATTACAATAATTAAAATATTAAGACCTATAGGCATACAGTCGTGCTTATAAAAAATTCGCAAAGCTATAGTTAAAACACAAATTTACTCGATCTGCTGTAAGTCAAAACCCGCCATCTTGTCTCTTAATAAGGTTTAAACTAGGAACTGGTGATGTTTTTGACAGCTATTTAAGCAATTCTTAACCCCCTCTCAACGCTAAAACAAGTTTATAAGTAAGACTGCTAATGTAAGCCCTAGTTAGGAAAACTCAAGATATATATGTGACAGATAAGCAATGTAATTAATTTTAATGATAATTAACATGAATTTTTCTTTTTGTTACAGGGGCTTCGGAAAACAAGGCTTCCAGTGTCAAGGTTAGTTAAAAAAAATACCTTTCAATTCAAAAACATTACATTAAAATATCATAAAACTTATATACATTATTCAATATTAACGATATTATCTTGAATCACTCAAGCGTATACAAATTGAGATAACCAATTAAGTAATTAGCTAAAGTGGTAATTAATTAATTAATTACAGTGTGCAGTTTCGTCGTACACAAGCGATGCCACGAGTATGTGACTTTCACGTGTCCCGGCGCCGACAAAGGGGCCGATTCCGACGTAAGTATAATTAATTATTTATTAAATTAATTAATAACGATAAAATCTTGCTAATGTTGATTAAATTAATTATAAGTTTGGACAACAAATGAGTTTCAAAATATTGTTGATTAATATAATATCGTATTTAAAAGAAATTGTATTCTTTATGTCAGGTTATTGAAAGCATGCATCCATAAAATATTATATTTTAATTAACACAAACAAATCAACAAAAAAGACTTTTTATATTATTATCCTTAGTAGACATATAAAACCTTTCAAATACTTGTAAAAAATATCTTTACCTGTCAACTGTTCCTCGGATCTCGCAGTTCATTGCCACCTTTTCATAACATGGACGTGAAAATATGAAAAACACGTTCCGAAACTTTGACATGGCCGAAGTGTTGACAAAACTTTTTAACAAGTTATACCGATAGCGATAAACGCGATCAACTTGGTGTAAATAGCTGAAAATAAAGTTATTCGCAAATATTTGTTGCCTAATAACCGTTATTTCGTTATAAATAACCGTTGTTGTTTTGTTACGTTATTGATAACGACGCGATTCGATTCCGGGAGCAGTAATTCGTTTCCTATTCTGACTGATCGGTTTATTAGTTTGTTTGTTTAAAAACTTTTTTATCCAACTAGTTTTGTATGTAGGCTTTTGGCGACATTGATAGAGTCACTGTCGATCAGAGCCTTTAGCAATTTGTATATATTTGGGCGAATAATAAAAAAAAATGTCTTCTGGATTTATTAGCAGTTAATGAAGAAACAACTGAACGAATTTGGTTGACATTTGGCATAGAAATTAAAGATGAAAATATGAGCTACTTTTTACCTCAGAAAAGTGCCAGTTGGACTTTTGTCCTGGAGAAGGTCTATCAGGCTAGCGAATCCTTGAGCAATATATCAATGTATTGTTTTGTAAAGTTTTATAAATATTTTTAAACGCTTCTACATATTAATTTCAATTGAAACATGCTTCTTTTTTCATCTAAAATAAATACATCACTTTGGAGTAAACTAAAGAAAAAAGTATTATTGACATGAACACAAAAGTTTAAAGATGATTTGAAAATTTTTATTTGTTCATTTACTTTGGTGGCTGTAAAAAGTAATTATTGGTGACCGGGAACAACCTGATATTTTTAGCTCAGTCCCGTACGAACCACCACAACTAAAAAATGAAGCGACTATGTATTGCTACAATAATAATGTATTCTGAAGTTACGCATAATTTAATACTAAGACGCAAAAAACTAGAAGTCGGGCCAACTTCACGAACACGCGCAAGAGCCTTGTCGAAAGTTTTTTTATTATAATATCGTATAAAAAATATTGGGGATCATTTTAGGAAAAAGTAATCAAATAATTCTTCTGAATATCATCACCTATATTTTAAATCATTTTTGAAGTAATCCCTTAATACACCATAAATAAAACATAAAAAAGATGCAAATTTTTTTTTTTTTCGTAATTATTTATTATAGAGAGAACTTATAAGTTTCACGTTTTGACTTATAATCAAAAATGATAATTAAACTAGAACATAATATTTTCACATCGAAATAATGATTATTTCATTATTTAAATTTTATCGAAATAAGATATTTTGGAATAACCTAGCCTTAAGGATTCGCTTTGGACTTTGACTTAACTAACAGACGCTAATGGATTAGTTCATTTGAAATGATCACTTGTAAATGTATAATTCAACATCACTTCTACTGCAGTATTTAATATTTGAGTACATCAGGAGTGTTGGAAATGTAATTTGCCCAGATTTCAATATTGTGATTTGTGTTGCGTTAGGAGATTCTGTTCGATATATTCTGATTACTGTATCGTCAGGAGATTCTAGGGGCCCAACGAATCCTCTATTCGATTTCTAAGATCACCGTATTGGTCTAGTGGTAGCATACTTCTTCATACACAGTTCAGGGTTCGATTTCCTAAATTCACGATAGGTTTTCCTGTGTTTGACTGGGATTTGTATCTTACAATACTTTACCCGAGTCTCAACAAGGGATAATAATTAGTTCTGAGGACTGTGGGTGTTCAGCTATGTAAGGGATGAACTTGTATTCCAATGTGTAACGGTTTTTTTTTTAAATAAAGAACAATAGTTTAACTTTAATAGAAGATGTTAAACGCATCACGGCCATAACATAACACCATAACAGTTAATACTAATGCGATGTTATACAGATTTAATCTTAACAATTGATTTCAATACATCTATGAGTCATTTCTGTGAATTCCGACAGGTTACATATAAATAAGGGTGGTTAGTAATAAAATTCCTATTAGTTTAAAGGCATATGTTTTGAGGTAGGACGTTGCCCCACAGTGACCCACGGTGGTCTCAAGCGGCCGCCGCGGTGCATGACACACGCGACCACGCGCGGCACACGCTCCCAACCCCACAGTAATATCATTTAGAACTCCATCGAGTTATTACTCGTTACGCTAATGTTTCATATAAAAAGCTAATAACGTAAAAACAAAGCTAATTTTGCTATGTATTAAGTTATTGCTGCTGGGTTTTTATCCTATTTTTAATCGACTTCAAAAAAAGGAGGAGGTTATCAATTTGACGTGAATTCTTTTTTTTATTCAAAATTCGAATGCTGTCAATTTGATGTTCCTACGTAAAGTTCATTCCACTTATTATTATGACCAACGTTGCGTAACTCAACTGTCAAATTCGGATACGAATTTCGAAATTCGAATTATGCCGGCGTGACTTGTTGGATCAAAGAGTTCTAAGATTATATAGAGAGGACGTTGGGAAGGTTTTCATACAAAAATTTCGCGCTTATGTGATGGTTACTGAATCTACCGTGAAATAGCAAACCACCAATGTAAAATACTTCATATTTTTCTATATCATGATTTGCACATTTTTAATGCTACTATTAGCATATTTTCTGTAAATATGTAATATTTGTCTTAATATCTAAGGACGCTGTGACATCTTGCCACACGGACGTTTCAAATAAGACAGCAACTTATTACCAATTAGTAATAACTTTTGCAGCAAAAATTCGGTCCTGATATCCGGTCTGTAGACTGTAACTAACTATACTGTATAATGTATTTGCGTGTATCGTAAGTGTTAAATTGTTACAAGAGAAGTGGCCTGTATGTAATTAATTCAATGTGCGGCTTGCTATTTTGAGCCGTGATGCGTTTAACAATTACTCGGCCAATAGATTACACTCCATTGAGCAGAGACAATTTAGTTAATAACGTTATATATCTACCCAATTTGTAACAGCTGTGTGGTGATGTTCATTGGCAGGCGTGGTGATTAGTTCAAGCTAGCTTCTTGCTAGTCTCGACTCCTTGCTAATCCTACTAATATTATAAATGCGAAAGACTGTAAGGATGGATGTACGGATGTATATATGTTTGTTCCACTTCCAAGAAAAAACTACTGAACGGATTTGCATGAAACTTTATAGTAAGTATTTTTGTGTAATTCGGTCATAATATAACGATACATATCAAGTAAGTCGGAAAAAAATGCTATCTTGACGTACGCTGCCTAAAACGTTGACCCTGGGAAGGTTGTAGGCTACTTTCTATCCCGGGTAATATATAGCGGGACTTTTATCCCAGAAAACTCCTTCACGCGGGCGAAGCCGCGAGCAAAAGCTAATATGAAATAAAAATCAATTATACAAAGGAGGAATGCGAAAGGATATATTTAGATCAGATTACGCATTAAGACCGTGTCCTGATTCCTGAATAAGCAGGTGGACCTCATAAGCCAGTTGAGAACGTAGTCTTTATTTTGAGAAAGGTCTTTCATGTAGGCAACTGACAAAAATCTTATCCCCTTATTCATTGACGTTATTTATATTGCTATACAACAATATTAGCCAATCACAACGGCCCTATGGCTACGCTCTGCGAAGGCTACCATGTCGTTAGCACTGAGAAACAGACTTGTTATCAAAGCTTTACTCTGTCCTTGCATAAAAAAAACGTCTATGAATAAGGGGGATAGTATTTAATAAAATATAATACTACAAAAAAGCGGCGATAGCCTAGTTGGGTGTGGAACGGACTGCCGAGACGAATGTCCGCAGGTTCAAATCCCAAGGGCACACACCTCTGACTTTTCTAAAAAATCATGTGTGTATTCTTTGTGAATTTATCGTTCGCTTTAACGGTGAAGGAAAACATCGTGAGGAAACCTGCACATCTGAGAAGTTCTCTATAGGAATTTCGAAGGTGTGTGAAGTCTACCAATCGGCACTAGGCCAGCGTGGTGGACTAAGGCCTAATCCCTCTCAGTAGTAGAGGAGGCCCGTGCTCAGCAGTGGGCAAGTATATAATACAGGGCTGATATTTTTATTATTACAATACTACCAAAATTAGAATCATATTTTATCTTACTCCTGTTATAAACCAAAGATGTTACAAGTATGGTAGGTTAGCTATGTGAGGGCTTTTATCGTCCTCACCGGTGAAGATCGCGACGCGTTCCCTTATCTTTATTAAGATTTTACAAATCTTTTTTATTTCTTCTTTCCTGCCAGCCCGAGTTGGCTTCTTTGTTTACTTTATAGTCTTTCATTTATTTTATGTCCAATATAACATGAAATTATAAATTGTCTTTAGTTATATAAGCGAATTTATTCAAGCAATACTTAAATATTCTCATGCATCTTGACTTATCATAAGCGCAACTAGGATTCTCTATTTAGTAAATAAATATTTTTTTTATGACTCTTGCGAAGGCTTCGTTGTAACGCAATATGACTGCAGTGCTGATGTCTCAGGTTCGATGGCCGGGTCGGGCAAAGTGGTATTGGGTTTTTTTTACTCAGTATCAGCCCGGAGTTTGGAATTTGTTCCCGATATGGCGATAGGTTTGCACTCTATCAGATCATGGGACGGAATACACACGATTACACCTTATATATCTCTTACCCCTTTCGGGATACAAAAAGGCGTAAATGTATGTTACAATATCTAGCAAAAGTTAAGGAAAATTTTACATTTCTCAACAATAATATAAATGACAGCTCCAAACTTCATCTTCCAACTAAAGCTGAAGTCAAACATCTAATCGACTAGTCTAGAACTCGAACGTCAAACGCAAACACGAAATAGCAATTAGGGCAGATACTCCCAAGTCATTTTGTCGACGTAATATCGACCAGTGCGGAATCTCTGGATTAATATAACTTTGTCACGTAGAAGCGATATGGAGACCCACTACGATGCAATTACAAGTATTATCTTTATATCAATCCATAAAAAATATCAGGACCTCTTTCACTAATTTTAAGCAAATATTTGGGAGTTATCGTATTAAACGGCTAATGTAAATAGTAGATTTTATTACCATTTGGAAGCATAGATTAGTGTGTCTTTATTTAGTCGACTTATACATTTATGTGATTAGTAGGATTTACTCAGATGTGAAGCTCGCCCTTAATGTATAAGAAATAGTGCTTCACTTTCAAGTATTTGAACCTTAATGTATAAGAAACAGTACTTATTTTCAAGTAATTTTTGGATCTGTCAATTTAAGAGGTTTTTGATGTTAAGAATATAGTGTATTTTTCTAATAGTACTAACACTTTATTGGCGTGTGATAACTTTTACAGCTTCATAGGATTTGATAAGATCTAGTACAGCGGCGAGAAGGAAATTGATATTTATTGGCTTCGACATTTGGGTTGTTTTTTTATGAATAACAAAGTACCCATCTCCATTAGCAGTATTTATTTCGTATGTAGCGAAATATGATCTAAATTATGTTATTTCTATTATAATTATTAAATATAAATTTTAGGCTCATTTAATCAGCTCAAAGATTTTCTTTGAAATAAAACTAAAAACTATTTAAAGGATTTTATCGCGGTTTTTTATATTATTATTTTCTCCCGACGTTTCAAAAGTTGTATATTTGAAAAATGTAGGTAGATATTGTAACTTTGACTTTACGGATGAACAACACCTCAGTCCCCCCCGTGACCATGAAGGCTGCAAAGTCTTCGAAACGTCGGGAGAAAATAATAATATAAAAACCGCGATAGAATCCGTTAGATAGTTTTTAGTTTTATTTCAATGTCTAACATTCGCGTAAACATAAGAAATCAAAGATTTTCTTTTAATGAGTACGACAAACTATAAACGAATGTGAAATAGGAATATATTGCTCTGTCCAATTGTTCTTTTAGCATAAAAAGATAGCTTTTTTAATAATCATATTATTATTACCATATTTGGATTTTGGGTACTATGAACGTCATTTTGTAATTAAAATTTTATAACGATTTGGAAACGTTATTCGATCTTTGTTCAAAATAATAGTAACTATATAGACAAGAACTTATCTTAATGCCTCCCGTCCCCTCTATCCTTGCGTCAAGAGGATATGGATCAGCATACGTTGAGTACAATTAACCATGTATAAATACTAAATGCCAACAGGACACACGCACGAGACACAACTTTCGCGTTCACACATACTCGTCCCCAACGTTTTGCGACCACTGCGGCTCGCTGCTGTACGGGCTCATACACCAGGGCCTCAAATGCCAAGGTACCCGGGGCCTCGGGCCCCGTGACGTCACGCTTATCATCCGGCTTTACGTGTCACTGTCCGCTACGTTTACAGATACTTCGGTGACGGTGCTTTCTGCTAATGCTTTTTTTTCTAGTATTTTTTCTCTATTAGTGTTTCAGCACTTATTATTCGCTCTATTAGTGTCATTAACACCGCTTGTTGTTGCAAAGGCCGCCTACGCGCCACACAAATGGAATACGTGGACATTTCTTGCTCCCACGTTCTGTGATCACTGTGGCACATTGCTGCACGGTCTGGCTCATCAAGGATACAAGTGCGGAGGTATAAAATTTAAAGTATACAAAGTACACGAAATGAGCAGGGAGCTAGTTCCCGAATGCACTTAGAGAATGCGATGTGCCAATGAAACGTGTTAACAGAATAATTCCATGCATATCGATAGACGGTAATGTAAGTATTCGGTGTCTGCAATCACTAATGTAATCCTATCTGAGAGCAAGTTTTCACAGAACTAATTGCACGAAGCATTTAAAAGATAAAATGAATTTCAATATTGTTCGTCTTCATCCCCTGTTTAATATTAATTCACTTCAATTAGGTCTCTCACGATAGCTTCCATTTATTCAATACTCTATTTGTGTTAGTACTTTGCACAATACGAGCTGGCGTGCTAATTCCATGTATTAAATAATGAATGTTATTTTTATTTGAGTATCTTCTATTTCAGTTGTTTTCATATTGGAATAACGACTCACTCTTCCTTAACCTTCAGATTACACTTAACAGTCGCCTGATAGTGAATGTCGATTCTGTATGCTACTCATGCAGGGACTTGTCCTTCGTCAAACCACCAGCTCGTACTGTGTAACAGACCCTTACTTTTGCATCTTTGTTGAGCATTATTGAAACTTGCCTGTGCTTAGTTCTATTATTTGTGGCACGCAAATAGGGCATGGCGGTGTCGAGAAGGAATCCCGTTATTACGCCATGTGGCGGAGTGATTGGCGCGCGCACGCAACCGCAAGCGCCGGCTCCACCGAATGACCCGGCAATGCATATTGCATAAGGCGTGAATCACATATTTACTATATTAAAGAAAAGTCGTCACGAAGCTCGTGCCGCTCGAATCGATACCTTACCACCGCCACGTCCGTGTTTCCTTTACATAGATTGTTTTAATATCGCTTATGAAGTAGATTTTATCGAAAAACTCACCCGAGCGCTCGCCACCTCGTCCCCAAGTTTATTTGTTAACCACTGCGCGCCTCTCGCGGGGTTTTATTCAAAGTTTCCCCTACCTTGATACATTTAGCGAGCGTAATTTTATTAATTTCATCAAAAGCGGCTACGTTATAACTACATTACAGTTCGCATTTCGTGTAAATACAACGCTTCGAAGTCGCTTCATTCTCACAAACTTCTTAGCTACTTGCTAATAAACTAACTTACTTTAAGCGAGTTTGCACTTACGATCTAGTTTGCGAGTTTGAACATCATTGCGTTAACATTTGTTCCGGTGTGACGCATTGGTTCAAACGTTTGTGTTGGAGTGTTGGTGATGGTGTTGTTGGTGTGCAGCATGCGACATGAACGTGCACAAGCGGTGCGAGGAGTCGGTGCCGAACCTGTGTGGGTGCGACCACACCGAGCGCCGCGGACGCATACAACTCGCCGTTTCGTGCCAGGGGAACAAGCTCACTGTCGAAGGTAAATGGGATACATAAATCCTCAGGTTATTTACCTAGATGCATTTTATAAAGAAATTCTTTATTAATCAATAAAAATATATAAAACGGCCTCTAAAAATTATGATCTTAAACTTTTTTCTGAGTATGGAAATAAAGGTATCTTGAACTAACTTGATGGTAGTAAGAAGATGGTTTTCTTACCTAGTGGCGCATAGGCTGTGTAGTTCTTGGTTCTTGGGTGCAATCTACAGGTCGGTCAACACTCATATGAATTTTTATAAAACCATTTACTGTTAACAGTCAAGCAAGGCCGCAACCTGATCCCGATGGACCCGAACGGCCTGTCTGACCCATACGTCAAGATGAAGCTGATCCCGGACTCGGATAACGTGAAGAAAAAAACCAAGACGATCCGCAGCACGCTGAACCCGGTGTGGAACGAGACGCTGAACTTCGACCTTAAGGCCGAAGATAAGGATCGGAGGCTGCTCATTGAGGTACCAGTCAAAAATAAAAAGAGTGATATGCTGGAAGGAATTTAGGCAAAGAATTATTCCCTAATTATTTGATTTAAGTCAACAGTACCTAATGGCAGTAATTTATATTGTGAATGAGTTCCTAAATCTATGTATTTGGGTATTCATATTCATAAAGATGCTTCTTGATTTTGAATCTTGTCAAAAGGTCTTCGATTTTCTAGATAATATTGAAATGACTAAGTTGTTCATGAACACATAATTTGGCAATGCTTTCCATTATGGAAGGATCAAATTTAGCCCATTCGGTATGTAATTATTACAATCTCCCATTTGAAGTCTAACAAGACATCAAATTTCAGGTGTGGGATTGGGACCGCACCTCCCGCAACGACTTTATGGGTTCGCTGTCCTTTGGGATCTCCGAGGTGATGAAAGCACCGGCTGAAGGTTGGTTCAAACTCCTTACCCAAGAAGAGGGAGAGTTCTACAACGTGCCAGTACCTGAAGAGGGTACTGACCTTGCTCAGCTCAAGAACCAGATGAGAGCCACTAGTGTGGGCGCTCGTAGGGCTCCTCCACCGCCTGATCGAGAGGTTCCCCATAACATGGCTGCAGCTGACGTCATTAGAGCATCGGATTTCAACTTTATTATGGTGCTTGGCAAAGGATCTTTTGGTAAGGTAAGCTTGAGATTAGCTCAATGGCGGGTAGGTTAAGGACAGTGGTTCTAGTTTTAAGGGTTTCTTCAGATTTGTGTTATTTTGTTACGTTATTGATTTTGTTCCATATTTTCTGTAATTCATTAATTTCGTTCGTGTGCACTGTTTAGGAACTTATGCCTTCAAATTTGTCTTCATAGTATTTCTATCTTCAAATTAATTTAATTAATTTTATCTATGTCTCCATCATTACCCTAGCATCTACATAACTTAAACTAGAATTGATGCTACTTGGCTGCTTAATCCACTGATAACCAGGTAATGCTGGCTGAACGGCGTGGCACCGACGAGCTGTACGCGATCAAGATCCTGAAGAAGGACATCATCATCCAGGACGACGACGTGGAGTGCACTATGGTGGAGAAGCGGGTCCTCGCGCTCAGCAGCAAGCCACCTTTCCTCGTGCAGCTGCATTCTTGCTTCCAGACTATGGTGATTTTCAAACACATTATGTTAAAGTAAAAATTTTATCAGGTCAGCATTCAATATTGGGGTCTCGTGCGAAATCAGGAACCAATTATACCCAGAGAAATCCAAAAGTTATACCCTGTATTACATGAAACCTAACATACTAGCAAGTCAGTGTGTTACATAGATACTCCTCAAAAAGGGAAAAAGGTGTGATGTGTGTGTGTGTATAAAAAAACATGATGTATGTTTTGTAATTCCAGGACCGGCTGTACTTCGTGATGGAGTATGTGAACGGCGGCGACTTGATGTTCCAGATACAGCAGTGCGGCAAGTTCAAGGAGCCCGTCGCTGTGTGAGTGATAAACAAAAAAAAGTCTGATAACAGATGGTTTCAAAAAGATAGTGTTCGGTACTGGAGCGATTTTGATTAAAATATAAAGATCTGACAAATATTTAACAGAAATGGTTTCTCAACGATTATTACCAATTAAACGACCGGTACAAGAGTGAATGATCAACTGCTGTTTCTATAGCAAAAAGTGTCACAAATACAAATCCATCACAAAAATATTTAAGTGCTACCCATAGTACCGAATGCATAAATCAACTTGATTGTCTTCTTTAGGCACAGAAGGATCAAGTACGAAATTACCTTATTAACGTATTATCTAATAATTGTTGTACATATTCTATTTATCCTACTAGTAGACCGTTTCAAAGATACGCGACATCATAACGATTGACATACTTTTTCTTTGTCCAATGAGATTAAATACTTTACTCAAACTTTACAGTTTCTACGCAGCAGAAATTGCCATCGGTCTTTTCTTCCTGCACTCCCGCGGGATCGTGTACCGCGACCTGAAGCTGGACAATGTCCTCCTGGACCAAGACGGCCACATCAAGATCGCCGACTTCGGCATGTGCAAGGAAGGCATCACCGGCGACAAAACTACCAAGACCTTCTGCGGCACTCCCGATTATATCGCCCCAGAGATCATCTTGTACCAGCCGTATGGGAAGTCCGTGGACTGGTGGGCGTATGGTGTGCTGCTGTATGAGATGTTGGTGGGCCAGCCGCCGTTCGATGGAGAAGATGAGGAGGAACTGTTTGCTGCGATTACTGATAACAGCGTGTCGTATCCGAAGACTTTGAGCAAGGTAATGCTGTGATTCTGTGTATCGTTCGAGGAATTTGGTAATATTATGTTTATATAATGATGCAAATTTTTTGCCAGTAGATATACCTGAAATCTCACTATATACATACTTATTGATTTTATATTGTTTCAAAATAGTATAAACTTTGTTTTATTATGGGTTAACTTAGAAATAGTATTTTCCATTTCACTTTTTGATTTTATATTGTTTAAAAATAGTATACATTTTGTTTTATTGCAGGTTAACTTAGAAATAGTATTTTCCCTTCCATCTATAATTTTAGTATGGGAACATAAGAAGTCTTAAAAACTCGACTAATGACCATTTTCAATAGACGATCCTGATAGCTATCTTCAAATCGGTACCGTAAATTGTCCAATCAATATTATTTTACCCATGGTAACAGATTATTTTGATTGGTTAATGTCGGGCTTGGTTCTAAGTAAAAGACTTTCCCGCCCTCACACATACCGCTACAACTCCTGCAAGTCAGGATCATCAGTGGCACGCATTTATGACACCGAACGGTGAAGCTCGACCATTCTCTGCGAACACTAATTTGTCTTTATCCCGCAACGAAATAGAAAGATAGATAGATAGGAGTTGGGAATATTGTAAATAAGCGATCAGGATCGTATATCGAAATCGGCTGTAATAATAGGATAGTTTCCTATGTTTGATTTAGTTTATTATTTTATATGTAACAGAGATAATATGAAAAAGAAATTATTCTATGAAATCGGCATCAAAATTGGTTGAGGAATAAAGCAGTTATGCATATTTGGAATATTGTTGTGAGCAATAGTGGGGGCGTGGTGGGGATAACGCGCTGTCCTTTTTTCATTCACGCAGCGTTATGGTCCGTGGCATTAGGTGACTGCACATTTCAATAGTACTGTAATTTGACAGTTTCCCTTTCCACCAAATTTCAAAGCTTTGTAAGTTATTTATTATTGCGCGGATTTTAAAAATTCTTTTCCGATAGTTTTTATATAAAAAAGATTTTGATAAATGCATTTTAAAAAGTTGTCAACTACCCTATTGTGACGGCCCGCTCCACGGCGCGCAGGAGGCGAAGGACGCGTGCAAGGCGTTCCTGACGAAGAACCCGTCGAAGCGGCTCGGCTGCGCGGCGCGCGGCGAGGAGGACGTGCGCACGCACGCCTTCTTCCGCCGCATCGACTGGGCGCGCATCGAGGCGCGCGACGTGCAGCCGCCCTTCAAGCCCAAGATCGTACGTGCCCGCTTTATATCATTACTAGCTTTTGCTCGCGACTTCATAAAGTCCTAAATATTTTCCTGGGATAGAAAGTAGCCTATAACCTTCCCATGGTCTTAAACTATCTCCATACCAAATTTCATAAAAAGCCGTTCAGTAGATTTTGAGAAAATCGATAACATAGATAGGCAGTTTTTGCGGACTTTGTTTTATAATATGTATAAATAGATACTGTTATGAGCAACAGCCCTAGAGACACGCGAGGCCCCGGGCGGAAAATAAAAAGTTCTCCTGTTTTACCAGTTATATCGGTGAGATTGTCAAAAGGAGTCCTCTAGATCCTCTAGGAGGTCGCCTTCCCCTAAGGCCGGCTTTGGCTGTTATATAATGGCTTTGTTTATCCATTTACTCGTCAAGTCTTCTCTGTATTGAACGAAAATTAGAATTCGAAATATATACATAAAGCAAATTATATAATCTAATGGTAAAATCCAATAATATATTATTTTCAAATACGACATCATTGTCATAGTGTTATATTGATATTGTTTCTATATGGTTTTCGAGAAAAAATTCGCGTAACTCAATATATTTTTTAATTATTTTTACTCATTCGATTGACCAAAGCTACGAACAAATATTAGACCCCAAGGTCTCTGACAATTCTAAAGATAAGTCCATATTATTCACCTGACCATAAACTGAGACATCTCTTCACAGAAACACCGCAAGGACGTGTCGAACTTCGACAAGCAGTTCACGCAGGAGAAGACCGAGCTGACGCCGACCGACAAGCTGTTCATGATGAACCTCGATCAGACCGAGTTCATGGGCTTCTCCTTCCTCAACCCTGAGTTTGTGCAGCATGTGTGAACGGCTAGGGTAGGTTAAACATCAGTTCACGATCAGAATGTTTGCTGATAGGATATATTTTGTTACCGCCTGGATAGCGATCACTGTATACAAGATGTTAAAACCATAGTGCCCTACGTAAGTGTGTCGCGTTATGGGATCAACCGGTGTATATCCGGTTCAAACAGGCCGGCATAATTGTGTCGACTGGCGAGCGGTAATCATCTCTCGTCAGTCTACATTCTATTGGACCTCACTCTGCTTACCATTAGGTACAGTGGAGTCAATTTCCTGTGCCTGTAAAAAAGAAAAAATACCTCTCCAATAAAATTATGTCACACGTATGCTTGACCTCTAACGAAAAAAGAGGGGTATTGTATGTTGTGTGATCAGTCTATAGTCATACCTATTTCATCGTAACTTTTTAATATAATACGTTAATGTTAGTAATACCAACATTTATATACTGGGGGCCGTTCAAGTATTACGGAACGCAATTTGGGGCGAGGGGGGGGTGTAAAACGTTACGATGCGTTACAGGGGCGGGAAGGGATCTCGTACGAAGCGTTATTTAACATTGTTTTTTTTTTTAATTTTAAAACAATGACAAAGGTATTTGTACGGTTGAAGCAACCTACATCGCACAGCGCTGTGTCAGCGCTTAACACCACACGAATTAATTGTATAAATTTTACCAATCAGTTCACGTTCGATCGTCAACCAGTTCGCGTGTCCTCATTACCATTACCATTTTCGCGACATTCCGGAATTTTGCGTAAAATTATTGTGAATATTATACAAACAAACGTCGCTTTAGAGTTACATAACTTTTGGAGGGGGGGGGGGGGTCGTACAGGAAAACGTTACGGCGCGTTACATGGCGAGGGTTCAAAAATCTTCAAAAATTGCGTTACGTAATACTTGAACGGCCCCCTGAATGCTGTTCAACGTATGCAATGATCACTTTTGGTCGACAGGTCTGGCATCTCTTCACATTGACGCTGGCTCAGTTCGCGGCTGACGACATTGAGTTCAAGCTATCCTCTGCATCTATCGACTGTCTCTGTCACTCATACGACGCCGCTCGTTCGCTGTCTCGTTCATTCTCGATCTAATGTTAAGTTCGGAACACGGTCTGTCATCTTGGTATGAAGGCAAAGGAGTATCTTTAGAGAAACCGTAGGTATTAGGGAGGAGGATTTTTTTATTGCTCATTCCCGTTTTTTAAGGTCACTTTTATTTATAATGTTCACAGACCATCCAGTACGACATGACTTTATTATAATTATTTTAATAAAAATTAAAAAAAAAAGCGATGGTGTTAAGGATCAACGAATTTCGCTAAGCAATATTAAAAGGAATAGATATCATTGATGTTTTGTAGGCTCTCTAATTAATATAAAAAAAATTGTGTTCCTTTTGTTTGAAGATTTCTACTCTACAAGGAATCTCAATTTACTCGAATGATCAAAGTTTTGCAATAATTTTCAATTTGTTTGTTTCGATTGGAGAAGTCGGTGGTAAAACCTTAAAAAATCGATTGCAATCGAGTAAAATTTTTATGTAATCGATTTATCGATAACGTTTATCGATTTTGTTTGGATTATCGTCACATATCAATGTTATTTGTGTGTCGTGTCGTGTGGATGGATGTCGTTAATGTTAGCTTCACACCCCTAGCCTTGTGAAGCGACTATTTCGAATCTCGTCATTGTAGTTAGTCGATTATTGTTGTTTGTCTCTGGCTCGCGGTTTTTTCTCCCTCAATCATTTCGTCCAGAGACAATTTTTTTTAAATACGGCTTTCATAAGGCTGTATCATTAAGTTTTCATTGTCTATGGTAACACGTTGATTTATTTTTAAGGGTACGTTCACTATGGTGATTGCATTTTTATGATGTATGATCTAATCATGTATCGTGTGAGCTTGACTGTCTGCTTCGTGTGCGTTGAATGGTTACTCGTTCGTATTCGTGTGTTTGTGTGTGTGGTTTTATTTTTATACGATTGTAAGGATATTAGATGGTGGATATTTCATCTTTTTGCCATTCTAGAACAAATTATTCTTACATAAAAAAAATCTTGACTTACTAATATTCTTCTATGCCCACCTAATATCTTTACATATCGTCAAACAGCTCACGGCTGTCCAGTAAATAGCCTTACTAACTTAATAATAATGCTAATAAAATACATAATATAAAATTGTAAACACTCTTACTAGATTAAATCGATGTGTATTAAATAAAATGAGAAAGCATTTGATTCTAAATTCAATTGTAATAAAATGACATTTTTAGATAATTATAATTTATTTAAGCGCTTGTTTAATTCGGGATTTTATTGGAAATTAACTCTTGGTGAGTAATTGTAGTGTGTTTGTTGAAATTGCATCAAATAACTATGTTTTCTGCTTTTGCAAGTTACGCGGATTCATAATCTTTCGATATTTCTCTGCGTAGTTTTCACGTTTTTAAATTTTCTCGTTCGTATTCAAGCGAGTAAATTTCGTTTGCTCGTAAGAATTTCTGATCACGAAGACACCATTTTATTATCTACCTTCGTAATATAATTCTGTTTGACGTCATAGGACGTTATTCAAATATATAGTAATATGCTATTTGTCTATTGTAGAACATATAAACCCAAAATTTACCTTCATTTGTGACTTTCGTTGAATTGTCAGTCTGCATAAGGCTTCTTTATCCATTATCCATGTACAAGTTCTTTGCAAATAATTTGATATAATTAATTTTCATAGCCGTAAATGGATGCAATTTCGACTAACAAAATATCGCTTCAGAAAATTTTGATCGCACTTTCTTTTAGCGAATTATTAAATTAAAGATCTTGATAATTAAATGAGCAACCTGTTCAATGAATGGGGTCGAAACGGTAATATTATGTATCAATTATTTTAACTCAATAAACGTCTATATACGTTCAGGGCAGTACTATATGCAGAGAAAAAAGTACTCCATTTCATCTTAAACCGAAAAATCAGCCCACAATTAGACCTCTTTAGTGGATTAAGAGTGGGGCGGTAAAAACAGGGCTGATATTAAACCAACTTATAACCCTTTTGAAAACAAAGATATGAGAAGGTCGCATAAGTCGTGAGAAATGTTACTATTTCAGCCTCCATTTTTGAACAGCTTGTGAAGAGTTACACTTCAATGATTCCCACGTTTTTGTCGTGTGCACCCGCCGTTTATTCCACGGCTATGATGTAACACAATTTATTAGATACATTACTCATTTCAATTCTTTTTTAGGCTTAAGTAATATTTTAAGGATATATAGCTGGCTCATTTTCATAGATTTGTGAATTATATTTTACTTCTAACCAGTGTGAAAATCCAGATTTATTTCAATTAGTCGTCATTGGGCCTATCGTAGCATGGCGACTTGTCAAAATGACGTTTCGTTGTCAATGTCACTTTGATAGCAAAGTGAGATTAAAAAAAAAGAAAGTAGGTTTTATTTTGTAAGAAAATGAGCCGGCTCCTAGGGTAAGTATCAGCTGGAGAGGGAGTCAACGTAGTGGCGCTAACCCCCGCCCCACGGACCCATGGACGTATGGACATTCCACGTAAATTACCTCTAATAGATATACGAAAGATAACTGTCTCCTTTACATAGTTTTCAGTCTCTAAACTCTCAATAAATAGTCAATATTGAGAAACTCAGATTCACCTTGTTTAACCCATTTTCCATCGGAATGATTGGAATGTTAGCCGGCTAACATGACAGCTACATGACATTACGCGTGTCACGGAAAAATAACTTTATCATGTAATGAATAATAAGGTTATATTCCTGTGACGTGTAGCTGTCATGTTAGCCGGCTATCATGTCAAGCATTAAGTAGTTAAGAATAATTATATCTATTAGATGTAATTTATGTGGTTCGTACGTCCAACGCACCACCCGCCACCCCTATACTTATTGGGAACATTGTTTTGACACAGTCACCCTCACATACTCCTCTAAGAAATCAACTTGATATAAAGTTTCAAATACTACATCGTCGATCTTACTGTGAGCAAGTTATCATTTCAAACTTGTAACTCTGAATTCTGCTATTACTGTAAAGAAAGGTTAACACGAAACTTGACTGCTGCAGTCAGAACTTGTTAGGTGAAGGTCGACGCCTTTATTACCGCTCTTTTAAGTCCAATTTATACCATTTATCAACTTTATCCACATAAGATTCCAATCCAGGGTCGTCCTAAGACAATATTAGTTATTAACCCAACTTAGCTATAACTTTTAACTTGAATACTCGATACACGGAACAATGTTCACAAGAAGTGTACACCCAGCTAGAGGTTATTTAGGTAAAAGCTTAAACTCTTCCCATTTAAACGCTTAAAATAGTGTTACTTTGCTTATTATTAAGAATCTTTTAATAAGTAAGAACATAAAGTCACTAAAATAGTAACTTATATTTATTCTTCAAAGTGCTAATTTTAGTTTCGGATTAAATTTTTTGTAAGCATTTCTTCTGGTTTGTAAGAGCTGTGACCAAATGACATTTTCAATTTTAATGTTGGCAATATTATCGATGCGTCTTATTAGCTGTCAACACTGTGGTTTAATAACCAGCTCTTGAGAACTACAAAAAAGTATTCTTAACACCAAATGTTCTTAGATACGCCATTATTGATAAAAATATATTTTAACTTATGTTTTCTGATTATAGTGTCTGCTAGCTTACGCCTTTTGAAATCCTATTTAAGGGCACATTGTATTATTAGGCTTTTGCTTGTCGTACTTTTCTGTCAGAGTGACATGTGTCACGGTGGCATACGTCACTGTCAATGTCACTTTGACAGTCGGAGCGGTGACCAATCACCTAGTATGTAGCTCCTTACTCTGACTTGGTCAGTAATATTTTTAAAAGTTTGTGAAACTTATAGCGTATTTAATCATCATTAATATAAGGATCTCGTTTGTAAATAAGGCATAAGACATAATTTATTTGTTGGGCATACCGCCCGTGTCTCAATGTAGTATCTCTATCACTATTAAATATTGCCTGAAATACGAATTCGAGGCATCTGGTATTGGTCTGTAAGCATTTTCTAACTCGAAGCGAATCTTAAGTCATTCATTCAAGTCAGGTGTAACTTCAATTGTTTTCCCTTGCCTCGTGCAGGAACTGTACCTTTGATTTAATGGCCGACACTAAAATATTTTAAATAATAGTTGTGTGTTCAGTGAGAATTAGTTTTTAATTCAAGATATTATTTAGAGATTTAGAATTAATATATTGTAGCGTTAGGTTGCTCTTACAGAAATCTCTTCGTTTCCATTACATGTATTTTGACGTTTGCTAGAAATGAAATATTCTTGCTACGAATTTGCTATAAGAGAACTTGAAGTTGTTTAAAATATTATCTGTTAAAATCATAAACTATGAACACTCTAGCTCGTACCATAGAGTATAAAACTGACACTGCCTTCCATACAGACGATGTGGTCATAAATAATAAGTCATAACTCACTTATATCAAATTCGCAGCAAATCATTCGTGTGTTTTTCAAAAGTTTCGAAACAATTTTAATATCGAGATGTTAGACACGTTCATTGAATAATATCTCATAAAATTATAGGCCTAAAGTCACTTTTCTGATAGCGTAAGCCCGTAGTTGATACAGGACTTAGTATACTCTTTTTATTAATACATTTTACTAATTCGAAATGTTTTAAAGTTTTACATTGACGATGTTGTAGCTCGTTGCACCGTCACTTGTGCCAAAACTAATTTGTACATATTTTCCATTTTGAAATTTAGCTGTTATACTATGCAAGGCAATTCAGCGGGATATATATATTGTGTTAATTGAATATAGCTGTTTAAGGCGTAAAAATTTAAAAAATTACATTTCGATAACGTCCAATTTATTTGAAAGCCATATTCCATTATCATTGATGATTGTAATTGGTCTTCTTTGAATGTATTTAAATTTAAAATTCATATAATCGCTGATAAAACGCAATATTATATCACTCATTTAGCAAATTTTGCACTGTTTCCTATTAGACATAATGACACTAATGCTATGTTTTTGCATATTTATTCCAATATAGTTACAATTTGTCGGTTTTAAATACAATTAACGCTTTCTGTTAAAAAAAAAGCTTCAATATGTCATTTGACGTCACTTGTCAAAATTACGCAAAAGTAAATTCGATATAATCTTGGTGCAACACTAAATTGTCAAAGGTAAATGTTTTCTTCGTTCCACTAATCACAATTTTATTCGGTTTATAAACACAACTGTGATACGTCATCACTTCACGCGTCTCGAGGGAGAATACGTCAGAACTTCATAGTTATTTTATGACACCATCAATGAGATTTAATATTAGTTCGTATTATTTAAGAATCAATGTGCCAAAAGTAGTTTATTTCGATTCATAATATAATTTACACTTATTATTCTGGTGTATTCTTCTTCGTATGGATTTTGGAGTCCAAAGGCTACGCATAGGTACAGGTTAAATATCAGGGTAAAACATACAGCCTATATTAATATTTTTGTAGACCGGAAAGATGTATTTTAACGTGAAACGGAATGGACATGCGGATTTAGAACATTGCAATGTATCGATATAGGTAAAGAAAAACATCACATGTACATATATTAGTTTCCAAATTTACATGAAATTCAAGAAAAACCCATCACTGTACCTGAACGCGACGCCATTTTGTAAAGATCCATCAAAAGTGCACTTTCCTAATTTATTTTTAATCTATCGCAATCGTCTCACACGTGTATTTTAATAATAAAAATTGAATTTTAACCATTTTAATAAAGCGTGTATCGGTTTGTGCGTAAATTTTTTCTTACCAAAGCGTTATTTGAAATTTCCGCACGGAACGATATATTTGAGATTTTATTGCATATTCTATTAATATTGTTAGAGTAGTAAACAGTATTTCGATTTGTAGCGTTAAATTCGTCATTTTCAAAATGTAACATTGTCATTTTTCGATTTGGAAGCGATGGTCACCACGGAGCGAGAGAGGCGGCGCGCCCGCCGATGTAGAATGGAGTTTTTTCGAAAGTAAATATCGATTGTACTCAACAATATAAATTTCTAATCCATTAGATTTTGTTGTTTTATTTATACTACCTTCTTTACGACACTCAATAACGAATACCTACTTATCAAGCACAGTGGAAGAGAGATAGAGCGAAAGTGCGGTCGGTAGGTTACTTTCATAGTATTCGGATTAGTGATTGAAACACAATCTTTCGGTCTTTTTCCACAGTAATAAATTTTGAGGACATTGCTCAGCGCATTTCTTATATCTAATTATTTCAACAATTTACAATTTGATTTCTGTCTCGCCCCTCATCACTTGACTCAGCATCTGGTTACAAAGAGCAGCGTACGGGTTCATTTCGACCACCTGGAAAAAAAATGCATTATCAAAATTTCCGTGGGCAAGTATAAATGATTATTAACTTAAGTAATATTATTATTTATTGGACTTGTTCTATAAAAATTCTTTTTGAAAAATAAGTCCAATAAATATCTAATATTTACTTGGATAACATATTTTGACAGGTCCATAACGCAATTATATTTTTTTTTTATGTATTTTGGCAATACTTAGGAAATAAATGAAGAAAATTCTGGAAGTAAAAAATTGTATCTCATGTATCCACTTATATACAACAGCTGTGCTTATTTCATAAAGCGCTCAAACTAGATAACTGGTATATTTTTTACCTGTTTCTTAGCAAAACTGCTGCCCAGTTTAGCAGCCTCAGCAAAGGCTACTCTTGCCCCGTCGTCCTTGCCCAGCTTGCGCAAGAGCACGCCTCGTTGGCACAGCGCGAGTGCGCGTGCGCGGTTATTCTGTCCTTTGGTTAACTCGAGCGCACGGTCTAGATCACGCATTGCATCTAAAAAACAAAACATACCTTAATCTTGTGCCATTTACGCTTATTAATTGGTACAATAAACTAAGAACGAAAAGAATACGTGGAGAGTAATATTTAAGTGCCTATAATTATAAAATTGCATTTCAATTTATAAATAAACTAGCGACCCGCCCCGGCTTCGCACGGGTGCAATGCTGATACTAAATACACTACAGAAAGACTGTGAACGTTGTATATCAACGATGTTCACAGTTTATCAATATAGCGGCCCGCTCTGGCTTCGCACGGGTATAACATAATAAAATAACAGTATTTCTCCACTATTTAATGGATGTTATTATACATATGAACCTTCCTCTTGAATTACTCTATCTATTAAAAAAAAAACCACATCAAAATCCGTTGCGTAGTTTTAAAGATTTAAGCATACAAAGGGACATAGGGACAGAAAAAGCGACTTTGTTTTATACTATGTAGTGATAAAATAAATGTAGATACGCAGACGAAGTTTTTTTGAGTAAGATCAAAGAAGGAAAGAAAAATGAGTCCCGCTGATTCTGCGTTTGTGTCATAATGAATTGAAACACAATTTTGCTCAGTTGTTAAACCATTTATTTGAATCCATAAAATGGCAAACATTATTTAGATTCCCTTAATTTTTACTCTCCCACCAGTTTAAAAAAATATTTTTTACCAGAGAACAGGCTTATTAATTAGAAACTTACTCTTAAACTATTGTTCATTTGCTTACCATCATCTTTCTGCATAAGCCGTAACAGCTGCGCTCGGTCGTTGTACGCAGCGGCCGCGTCTGGAGCAGCTTCTACTCCTTTGTTTAAAACCTCTAATGCTTCTTGTAATTTTCCCGCCTCAGCCAGTTTAGCTCCTTTCGCGCAGAGAGCTTTGGATTCCTCAGAAGCTGTAGGTAAATCTGTGAAACATTAAATACATAAGTAAAGTATATAATCAAATATACGAAACATTATCAGAAATAAAGGGTGAAAAAATTATAGTACTAGAATATCTAAAATTCCTGCATACAAAATTAATTACTCAATATTATGTAATATTGAACTTCTTGAGATACTTTAATCATTTATTAAATAGTTAAGTAGATATCCTAAAATAGAGGTACTTATTAAAAAATTTAACTTACATTATAAGTTATTTCATAACTTTAGTTTAAATTGTTCTAGAATACATAGGCAACTAAGTATGAACTTGGAAATTAGAATGGATCTATAACTACTAGGTACTCATTATGTTACAAAGTTAAGCAGCAACCGTAGTGTACTGACTGGTACGTTTTTCTTAATATACTGTTTTGTTTTAATGAAATGTCAGTTTGTAAATAAATGGTTTTCAAATGAACAATCAAAATGTTATTACCAAGTTTCTTCAAATTTTACAGCAATGAAACTAATAAATTACGCAATAACACATTACCATCATCTTCGAACTGGTCACCGTCGTCCGCCACATCGCCGATGGTCACCGTCGGGTCGAAGATGCTTCTCAGCACAGCCTTATCTCTCTCGCTTAAGTTATCAAACGACATTTTATGTATTTAAGTATACACTTGCGTTTCAAACCACAACTTGTTTTGAACTGACTCGAAGAAAACTTGTTTTCTCGCTGTTTATGTTAATTAAGAACAATATTTCTTGACTGTTCATGGTTTACATTTACGTATTTTTATCGGTTTATAGCTACTTAGATAGTTGTCGTATGTAGAAGTCCAATTAGGTGGGCTGGTATCCAATGTCTTTCTATCACTAAGCAGCATTCTGCAAAACAGGATTTGAAGGATATTCTAGGATCTAGTCGCTTTATTTGCTAAGCAATAGCTATTATAACGCACCTATGGGGGTGCATAAGGTGAGCCTCGCGGCACACCTTGATTTAAAACAAGTACATTAATACTTTTGAATGAATTATTTGAAATACCTATATGAAACGTCCGCTTTGTCCCGTACGTCTATGGCTTTGTTATTCAAACTTTGGATGTTCCTGCTAGTTTATGGACAGTCTTAATTAAAGGTTCTCCAGTGGTAAAATGAAGACAAAAACTACCTAATTTGTAAATCAATAGAAATATCGATACTATACTGATTCTTAACAATAGAACTTAAGGATCAATATCATTAGCAAACTTGAATAGATTATTATCTTCCATCGTGGTGGAGCAATAATAATGCAAATCAGAAAGATTGTTTACAAGCATCTTGTTATCTACAAATCTAGAATTTCGTAACAGAGTAGCTAAATATTACGATCAACGACATCGATAAGAATATTTTATGGCTGTGCTGAATGGAATTTCTTTTTTGTTGATTTATTTCTTAAACTCGACAAGAACAGTTTTACACTTAAGTCTATTATGTTCTCTGTGGCACCAGGTATAAGTCCTGACCGGGGACACCTCTCAAATCTGCTTTTGATTATCTATGCTATAAACATCACGCCAAAAACTGTAATAAGTACACACACACATGTACACTCAAGCCGTTTATCCCCGAACGGCTCGGCAGAGGCGCAACTGGTGCACCCACTTTCCGCCTCATGATACAATAGGGGGTGAGCCTATTGCCATACCGGGTACAAATTTCAGACTCCAGGCTGATACAGAGAAAGAAAACCCAATGCATTGCCAGACCAAGAATCGAATCCGAGACCTCAGCATTGTAGCCATACTGTACAAGTAGGCCACCAAGGCAATCAAAAATAGTAATGTACCATATTGAACTTTGAATTACAACACACTCTTAATAAAATAATGATCCATTCAAAAATTGCCAATTTGTGGGAATCGTCAAACAACCAATTTCTGTTTGCGACCTTTTAGATTTTTCCCTTTTTTTCATGCTATAGGTTTAATTTTTTACCCATTTTTAATAAGCTCAATTTTATAGCAACTTCAAAAAAAAAGGTAGCAAACAAAAATTAGTTTTCCGACGACTGCCACAAATTAACAATTTTGAAATAGGTCATTATTTTATTAAGAGTGCGACAAGCTGAGCGGAGTGGTATTGCGCTGCGCTCGTCACCCAGAGACATTAAACGTTGGGTTATAACTGTCATAACTCAACATAACTTCAATGTCCTTCAAACTGGAACGCAACAATACTTCCCAATCGCCAAACACATGCCAGGCGAATTTAAAATACTTTAAATTAAAAATACTGCTAACTGGGTCAAGTAGCAAAATAAGAATACAAGTGTCGAGGTCTGTCTTAGTATAATTTATTAATAGTATGCTATTATGATTCAGTCGATTGGATGCAACAATTGATTACTACATACCTAAATAAATTTAGCGAGGGCTAGAACAGCGTAATATAATAATTTATTACGACGAAATTTTAAAGGCCGAAATATCCATGCATATTAATTATTTTTACGTTTTTCTTTCAACTGCGAGAACTAATCACTAACTAGACGTGAATTTAAATTCTTTACTTGTTTAGTTACCCAGATTAAAGGTGAAACAAAATGTATGAAAAATGGACCTTAAGCTATAACCTTAAAGAAAGTCCATATAAGGCGGAAACCTGTGCTAATTATTTATGCGCGTAAATTGCACAATGCATAACTTGTAACATTTATATCCGTAAGTATATTATATTTTTTAAATGAAACTGATTTTTTGCCAAGTTTAGTACTACGTATAGTTTTTCCATGTTTTTTTCCATCGTTTAAGGTGGTAGCTCAAGGTCCATTTTCATACATTTTGTTTCGGCTTTAATCTGGGTAACTAAACAAGTATTGGCAAGTAAAGAATTTAAATTCACGTCTAGTTAGTGATTAGTTCTCGCAGTTGAAAGAAAAACGTAAAAATAATTAATAATCATGGATATTTCGGCCTTCAAAATTTCGTCATATTAAATTTTAAAGGCCGAAATATCCATGATTATTAATTATTTTTACGTTTTTCTTTCAACTGCGAGAACTAATCACTAACTAGACGTAAATTTAAATTCTTTACTTGCCAATACTTGTTTAGTTACCCAGATTAAAGCCGAAACAAAATGTATGAAAATGGACCTTGAGCTACCACCTTAAGTAAAGCTCGAGAGAATATTTACTGTGTTGCCATACTCCGATATTAAAATTAAACATTTCTCCGTCTTCCACCGCATGTCCAACATGGCCCCTGAAAATGACACAAAAGTACACGAAATAAAATACATGCGGTAAAATACGAAAAATGTTTAATTTTATAACATACATTATTATGATACATAAGGCATGGGATCTCTTATGGCCTACGTAGTAATTTTAAAAATTACATTTTATCTATAAAAACTAAATTCGGATATACCAATGGACGTTGTATGACGTCTATTACAATAAACTATCCCGACCTCTAACTAAGCCGTAACGGTCAGAATAAACCAATTAGAATAACTCATCTGTAAGCATGTCAAACGAACTTTATTCTGATTGGTCCATTTTCGCTATGAAACCGACCGTAGTGAGTAAGAACCTTTATAGGAAGTGGCCATAAAGTAGTTATAGTGTCTTTTCATCAAGGGCGTAGCTACCGCCGTATCAGCCGAACAGCGATACGGGGCCCCGCTTGACCCACACCTACATTAAACTAAACAAGCGTCCAAAAGTTCGCACTCTCCTGGAGGGCCCCCAACAAATGTAGATATAGGGCCCCTCTACAGCAAGTTACGCTACTGCTTTTCATGTTGAAACTTAGAGGAAGCAAGACAAAACATTGTAGAAGTTCACTACGCTTTAAAAAGAGTTTGTTAGTGCCGTTTACGTTGCATTTGTTAAACTTGATTACAACGCCCTCATCCGAACTTAGTTTTTAGATTTTGTTCCGAGTGAAACAGAATGCATACCCTTTCAATACACGCTAATATTTAAACTTGTTGAATACATTTGGCATACAATTGTCCAATCTTATTATTTTAACGTACAATGAAATGAGACGATTTACCGCAGTTTTTAATTAACGATTCAATCTTTTTTCCAATCCATCTCGAAAATATACCTATTAGAAAAGTTTGACATGCTTACAAATAACTTATTTTGATTGGTTCATTCTCGGGATCGAATCGAAGATTAAGTAAACTGCCGTCATAGGACTAGGCTTGGTTTTGCTGACATAATTCTTTTTTGAAATATTTTCGCATGTTTAATACAACGTATTTTCAGTTAGATGCGAACTGTGAACTGAAATTAATTTGCCTGTGATCAATATAATTTTGACATGCAGTTAACACAACTGGGACCTTATTCTTTACGACAATGTAAACTCGTATCACGACCGTGTTGCGTTATTTTCATGAAATTAGTGTGGAATGGTATTTTATATACCAATAGGGGACCGGCCTATGCTTGATTTTGTACATTATTCTATATGTAATGGCTTTTAATACGAAAAAGGAGCACGTCTGCGAAAACAGCATAAAAATTAGTTAAAAATGTGCGAGTAATTCATATTTAAAATATTGTGACGTGCAGAAGTGGGCATGATGTGGGGATATCGCTTCATCTCTTTCTTTCGCACGCGTCGTAATTCCCGATGACGTCACATGTGGATATTTTGTCTCTTTTCTGTTTCTTGTTAACTACCCTTTCCACCGAAATTCAAAGACTTATAACTTGTTGATTTTTTACCGGATTTTAATAATTCCTTTTGTGTTATAATTTATATAACGTAAATATTTGATAATAGTAAAGAACAAAAATGAGTCCGGTACCCTATTCCAATTGTTCAAACGCGATGAACTGCTTTACGTGGTTCAATCATGTTTTTACTAGAGCCTGGTAATATAAATATTCAAATTATTCCAAACGGTTACATGACGTGTTATGACGTCTTCATGACAAGAATCGGTAATATGTATAATAAAGACTACCACCCTTATCCATAAACATTATTTATTTAAGGACGGAGCATTGCTGTGATAAGTCTCTTTCTCAGCTTTGTTTATCCGTCAGCAAACTAGATTCAAGTTGTATCTCATATTAGCCAATCACAACGGCCGTATGTCTACGCACTGCGAAGGTTGCCATGTTATCAGCACTGAGAAACAGACTTGTTATCACAGCAATGCTCCGCCCTTAGATAAATAACGTTTATGAATAATGGGGTACATATTCACATCCGCTGTGTTGTGTTCATCTGCGTTGGCCACATTCAGTCTTACTTATAAACATTTTAGCATTAAAAGGTGCTAAAGAATTGCTTATATAGCTGTCAAAAAAATCACCGGTTTCCTAGTTTAAACCCTATTAAAAGGCAAGATGGCGGGTTTTGACTTACAGCTGATCGAGTAAATTTGTGTTTTAACTAAGCATAGCTTTGCGATTTTTTTATAAGTAAGACTGATTATGATTTTCGTCAGTGTAACAAAACTTTTAGCCGTCCCCATTTCATTGTCACATCAAAATATCTATACGAAATTTATACAACTATTGTTCGAGTATGGATACAAGTATTAGATATTAACAAAGTGACGTGATATGACGTCCTACAATGAAATCTCGTATTCTTTGACGTAATAACCCGCTGCTTGTTCCTTATATTATAAATGCTACTCCGTTGCTAATTGAGTATTTCTAAATTGTGATAGATACAATAATTGATTAATACGACAAAGACTACGAAATTGAAACTGTCATATAGTAAAAATTTATTGCCAAAGTACTGACTCCGCTTGCTGGTGCTAAAATATTCTAATGCCTAGACTAGATCTAGGACGATACATTCCGACACTAATAGCCATTCCTACCAAATGAAAAATGATTTCCAATGGAGGTATTGTTATGGTTAACAGTTACTTCTTTTTTATTTTACGCGCAAGGCAAAGTCGACACAATTATGCCGGCTGGGGAACTAGATATACACAGGCTGATTTCGAAACGCGTCACTTTTGAGCCACTATGGCGGGTTTTAAAACCTTGTGTACTATTAATAATAGTAATATTTCCCATTTACGGAATAAAATTTTGATAAAGCGGATATAGTACTTCGACGAATAATAAAAATTACGTTAAATACAGACATTAAATAACTCTATATCGCCAGTAGGACGTAGGTCACAGCAGTTCTTAAATACTTGCTAAATTTGAAGTTTGTGATTAGTATGAATTAACTAATTTATAAAACATAATTGTATTGAGTTTATATCTACACTTCGCGTTATAGAGATTGGAAAATATTCCAGTTGGTACAGTCAGCATAGGAACTATCACAATTCATTGGAAGATCACATTTATAAATCCTATAGATTTAAATTAAACTGATGTGAATAATTTACGCTGACTGTACCCGTGGCGAAAATACAACTTAACACATACAACTATCTTAATAATGTACAACTATTGAATATCTTAATACTAAAAATATAAATATACACATAGAAAAAATTGTGTATAAAAAAGTTTTTTTTTCTATTAATTTTGCTTTGAATTTAGTATACGAACAAACAGTATAGATCACTATACGTACCTATAAATATGTTACAGTCAAAGTATAAGGTCATAACACGATTAGACTGGACAAATTGCGAAATACCCACTTCGATATTGTTACAAAGAACGAGAAAATAAACAATCCAATAATAAAATCTTTAACACACCAATTGTTCGAAGCATTTATTTCGCAATTTGACCGATTATAAGTCGCGGAAAATTGCTAGTTACCTACTGGGTATTCAAACGTCATCACCAATGTGTCCAACAGTGGCGAAGGGTCCCATATGTAGAATCTAATTATCATTACAACGGTTTACAAACCGCATTCATGCATATACTAATATATTGTGTAGGATTCCCTTTCGAGGAATATCACCTTTCGTCACTGGTGACCAACCAAACCGCCCCATAGTCAGCCTGGCAGGTGACTAGCAATTGCGCGCGCAATATATTTACTAAAACGCAATTCCATACAATAACTTATCGCAACTGTTCATGCTTCGATTGAGTTCATCAATAATTTGGAGTCAATTTTACAAATCTCACATTCCCCGGGTCACAAAATAGTACATGTACATAATCATGCATTTCCGACCCATCTCAATATATGAAATATGGCTCAGTTTTGCATGATTTCTACTTGCATGTACATCCCAAAGATTAAGAAACGGTTAGATGTACGTTTCCTTATAATAATAAATATTGTTCCCCACAATGAGCACAGAAAATTCTGCATTCTCTCGCGTTTGTTTCACAATTTGCCAGTTTGTAACTGTTTTGGCTATTTAAGTTGCCATCTTTAGTTTTAAAATAATTAATGAACTTAGAATTGTTCATAAGTTTAACAGTAACTTGATTTTCTCTATAATAGGACTAATTTTATAGGTGTCCTTAAATTTGCATCTGTGATGCAGCCTCAAATAGATCGGACACCTTCAATTAGTTTGAAGTTATACTAGAAGAAACGAAATTGAAGTTACGTCGTTAATATTTACTAATTTGCGCTAAACCTGGGTCTTTTGGAGGATACAATCACTCCATAGCGTCTAATCATTCTTGATTGTGTCTTTATATACTTAACATCAATGTGACATATTGTTCTTAATATTAATTACTTTAAGCTGTATTTAAAGAGACTAATATATTCGTTGAAACAAATTTGACACTACAGGCTACAGCTGACAAAATTTAAGACTAGCCTGAAGTTAGTCACTTCACCTGTCTACCTAAGTGACTAATGATTAAATTAAGATCAAGATCAGATCAGGGACAATCTCACCAACAACCGAAAGACTAATGACTAATTTCAGGCTGGTAACAAATGCTTAGCCGACTATTGCAAGGTTCTGTTATATTTTTTTCCACAAATTGAATTATATATCACATGATTCTGTCTTTTTCAATAAAAAAAATCAATAATCCCGAAAGATAAACAAGAGGAAACCATAAATTGTCTTTTCAAACTTTATCAACAAAAAAAAAATATATATCAGACTTTGTCAGCCAATGAATCATTAGTAATATTTTGACGTTAGGCCATTTATACATGACAAAATCAGCATGATTTTTTATACCTTGTTTGGGTTGAATATGCTTTCAATAATTTCTTTCTTACTTTACAACTAAACAAAATAGCACGTTATGACTAGTTTTGCGCGCGATAACAACCGCTGGGAAATTTAGACATTCACCCATAAAAGGATTGCATAAAATAAATTATATATTTTCTCCTATAAGTGTCAATTGCACCAGCGCAATTCATGAATGCCTCGGTTAATTCATGGTTTTGTAGAGATAACTACGCCGTCATATAAAGGCCGCAATATTTTTTTATATTTTTCCACGTGACGTCAGAAAAATATAATATGGACGTCATATGACGTCACAGCCACTCTACAAAACCGATTATCAGGCAATTCAAATATAATACATATATAAGCATAATTTTCCGATTTAATTATTTTGCTTTTATCTTTACATATTATAAAATAAAACGACAAATTGTGGAACAACGTCAAGAAACACACAGTTCGATGGGAAAAGTCAATGGATGGAACTATTTACGTTTTTGTTACACTTATGCTGCTTATTGTTATGGCACTGCTACCTCTTGAGAAAGCCCTTTGTGCCGTCTGGCCCTCGCGGCGTGCGGATGACGAGCACGCCGCGCGGCGGCGGGGAGGGGAACACGCCCGCCGCCGTCGCGCCGGGGGGCAAACGCACCAGGACCTTGCGATCCTTACCTTTGGCTTCGTTATTCTTCTTACCGCTATTTGAATTGTCATTAATCTGGTTGGCTTGCAGCTTGTCCTGCAACCGGCTTAGGCTGTAAACAAGAAACAATTTCTACATGCATTAATTGTATAAACGTACTACGGGCTAAGTGCGGAAAAAGGAGCCCCTCAACACAGAACATAGAATATGTATAAACGTACAATGACGTCATGTTTTATTTTTGAATTTTCGTAAGTTGGTAAACCGCACGAAATATCCATGGACGTAAAACAATGACGCCACGTATATAGACAGGAATCGAAGACGAGCTAACTGTAATTGCTCTGTTAACTTGTGCTAATCATCTTAGTACATTATGCCTAGAAATATAAATGCTCATATCAATGTAATTTGAATAACAACGTTTTGCATTTTTCAGTCCGAAAATATATTGTTGCCCCTATTGTAATGTAATGTTATGCAGCACACTCGTACACTGCACTTGATGTGTGTGTCAGGAGTCTAATATTCATATCTAGTTCAAGTGGTGACCGTACTTAATGCGAGGATCTAGGCGACACTGCTATGTGTATTGGGGGCGTTTGGAGTGTTCTACCAAGGTATCCCCTGCCTGTGGTAAAAGGCGACTAATAGGACCATCGGGGGGTCGCGGGCAAGCGGCACGGAGCCGTCTGCCGTTGGGCTTCTGTGGTAAGACGGGCTGCTCTAGGCGGCACAGCGCAAGGGCGGCTGCGGGCGAGAACTGGCCACTTTCATCGGAGAAAAGCCGTCTCTAATGTGCCGAACAGGGCCGCCGTGGAGTTTTAATTGGTTTGCCCTGCCTATGGTACAGCCAGGGTTAGGAACTCAGCCCGGAGGTCACCTGTTGGAACCATCAAATCCGGTTGGCTCAACATAGTCGTAAAGCATGGTGACCAAAACATCATTCTGAGTGGCAGATAGTTATGAACCCGATGTCTCTAATTGAAAAATGAAGAAGGGTAATCTTTTTCTTAGTACACCGACAAGCGTGAGCCTCTAGGCTGTTGCACCATTCGCCACTCTCTAACTCTGTCACTATCTAATTAATTTGTGAAAGCATATTCGATTTAATCGTAGTCGTAATTACTGGTACACGTGTGTACCTAGTAACGAAAAAATTTGTGATTTTGGTATTTTGTGAACTAGATTTGCAATATTGTTAGAATTCGTGTCTAAATTTAGAACCGAACGAGTTCATAAATTTATTCTGCAATTCAAATGGATAAAATTAAAATGCCCATAATTACGAAATAGATATTTCACTACCTAATAAAATGTTCATTCGGATGCTATCAGTGCCTAGTCTTTTAATTATTTTTTGTCAGTCCCGGTTTCAAAGATTAGATCAACTTACTCAACGACAGCTTTACAGGGACCTACCAGAGTAATAAAGACTTTATTGAATACATTAGTGATCTGTTTAATACTTTACTGTAGTTATATGTTATTATTAACTTAATCAGTGTATTTGGTTTAGCCGTTCTAATTGAAATAAATAAATAAAAAAAATATTGTATTGTGAAAAACTTTTTTCAACACATATGGAGCTCACTTTTACATAGAAAATTCAACTAATAAAAGCTAGTGTCACATAATTATACAGCTATTATATAAAAAAAACTTTTGATGAACATTTGTATATATCTTTTGGCAAATCTATTTCTGTTTACCTTGGACTTCGAACTGATTAATTGAAATTCTCTGAGAGTTATACTTTGAATAACAGATTGGTATTTTACTTTCCATTGTTACAGTAATTGTGAAACATTAATTATACTAATATTTATCTATACATCTACACTTTAATAAAAAGCTGAAGACTTTGTTTGTTTGTTTGAATATGCTAGTCTCAGAAACTACTGGTTCGAATTGAACAATTATTTTAGTGTTGGGCAGCCCATCTATCGAAGAAGACTATACACTATGTAACATCACGCTATGACCAATAGGAGCAAAGCATCAATGGAAAATGGTGGAAAAAAAAGATAAAAAAGTTCCTTTTGAGAGCTTCCATTGCGTGCACTGCGTAAACTGTTAAAGTTACGCAACAATATGTATGGCGGAATAAAATAATTTCGCTCAGAGTTCTAATTATATAAAATAAAACAAACTCCCCAGCCGCATCTGTCGGTCTGTTTGAACGCGATAAAATCAATAACTAACCAATGGATTTCGATGAAATTCGGTATGGACATAGTTAAAGACCATGGGAAGGACACAGGCTTTCTATACCGGCAACATATATAGCGGAACTTTTGTTCCGGAAGATTTTATTTACGCGGGCGAAACCGCGCTTAATAGCTAGTTATGTATAAACAGATATACACTTTCTTTCACACATTTTCTATAACAGGAAAATATAAATCGATATTACACATATATGTATAGTTCATTAATTAGTAGAGGCCCATGGCCAGCAGTAATACAGAACTGATATTATTATTATTTAATCTTTTAAATATGCAGAAAAAAAATAATTTAATCAAAGTATGTGCTGTTAACTATCTTGCATACAACATACCTAACAATTGATACATAGACCAAGAACTTTCAATATCAATACATAATTAAATAAACAGCTACATGTTATGTTTACCAAACTGAACTCTGTTTTTATTGTGCAACCATTTAAATACAAATTAGTCATCCAAATGCATACTTACAAAAACAAACAAGTTGTAGACATAATCCTAGCCAAAAAAATCAAATGATTCATCAAACATGTTATAAATTAATAATTTATGTAATAGTTATTATAATATCCTTTTATAGGCATGATTTGCAGGTCGAAGGAGGACTTTTAATTTCTGGTACCTTTTTGTCTGTGCAAAATCTATTTTTTAACAATATCCAAACATCTATGTAATCAAATAATAGATCTATTTATCAAAATATTATAAAACTGTCGCTTTTTCATGCTTTAATATTGGAAATAAATGAATAACTTAAGCTTTGAAAATATGTAACTTTCCTTTTTTCTTTGGATAAACATCAACAAGTTTTTTGACAATATGATATAAAATAATTTTAGTAAAACATATTTGTAATATATCAGAGCTATTACAGTCAATTAAAATATGTGAAAGGTTTATGCAACTTACTAGTGCAGTGTGGGTTTTCTAAAACAATGAATGCCTAAAAACATGGAATTGTATTTTTTCTAACCACACATGCTTGCCTTTTACCTCTGTGCCACATACTCAATGTATAAAATTAGGTTAGTATTATTTTTTTATGATTGACTAGCTATGCCCGCGGCTTTGCCCACGTGGAAAGCAGTGTGTCACAAAGTTTTTCCCACGTGAATTCCGACCCACACAATTTTATACAACTATGCAACCTCTTCAATAGTAATCATTACATTTAAATAAATTTACATAAAACCGTAATAACCTAAACCTTCCTCAAGAATTGCGCTTTCTTTTAGTAAAAACTGTACAGAAATTCGTTTAGAAGATTTTGAGAAAATCGGACACATACAAACAGAGAGCTTTTGGAGACTTTGTTTTATAATAGGTATAGATTAATTAATTCCCATGATGTTAAAACTGTCAGTGATTCATTTGTAAATAAACTAACTATAATGATTTCTTATGTGTATGCAAATGTTAGACATTGAATTATAACATAATTATTAACTATTGATTCCGCCCTGTGACATAAAGGCTACAAAATCTTCAAAACATTGGGGCAAAATTATAACATAAAATAAATTAAATCTGAAAAATATTTATATTTCAACAACTATACTTTGCAAAATTTACTATGAGCCCTATGACAGTTGTCATTTAAATCAAACCTATAAAGTTTCATATTTTTTTAGAATTTATGCATTAAATATCATACTTTATTATTGGTACTGCTGTAAAAGTAATATTCCTTACTCATAAATTATATTTATATTTATAATAATTACAAGTTATCAGTTTAGCAAACAAAATAAATAGAATAAAGTACCACAATGTCAAAATGACCCTGTATATTGTTACCCTTCACGACTGATTCATTAGAGTAAAAATATTACATGATATATTTATTATTTATATACATAGTTATAGATCCCTTATGTGAATATGAAAAATATTGACTTGGCACCAACCAAACACCTAATCATACTTAATATTTTTGGAGTATACTGAATAAATCAAGTAAGTATTAGTTACAGCTCTAAAATCTACTGCCAAAATGAAGACCAATGAGTCTGGGGTCAGAAAATAATTTACAAGGGACAAAGTATCTACAGATAAAAGCAAGATACAAATTATGATGAAAGCACACATCACAGAACACCAGGGACAGTTAAAAATAAAACAAATCAACACAGAATTTGAATTTTAGAAATAACTTTACATTTGCTACAAACCCAAGTAGTTTTGATAAATACACTTCAACTACAATAAGTTCATTAATCATTACAATGTAAACACTAATTGTATTTAAATGGAGCGTCTCAAATGCCGCCTATTGTGTCCAGTGGAAAGGCCTCCAATCGCCTGGCTGGTTTATATTGAATTTTCAATACAATGTTATGTAAACCATGTCTAGTTGTTTACTAATGCCTATAAATGAAATATCACTCACTTGTCGTCGATGACGTCCTCGGGGCTGCGGGCTTCGCCCAGGATCCTCAGCCGGGCCTCTTCGTACTCTTTTTGTCTCTGTTCAAGCGTTTTGACAGGACGAGCGCGGCTTTCGCCATTGAGTTGCCCGCTGCCTGACGACGACGGCCTTTTCAAGATACGGATGGCGGGCTCCGGCATAATGCACTGTGACCCGATACACGCGTTCTCTTCAACCGTAACCTTGCAACCTTTTAGTAAAATTTTCGCTGGCGCGTTTGCACTCTGACAGTCACTGTTCAACCTAATCTTGTGGTCCAGCTGAAATACAGAAATATACGTGTATATAACTAAATGGGCTTCGCCGCCCGGGCGGACAACTGTTGGGTGTATCACTTGCAGTTACACTTACGCCAATTTCGTCCATATCCTCCCAACTTTCACATACGTCAACTTCATCTTGGGCCGCCATGTTGACTGACTGCTTGACATTGCCACATTTAAAATTATGAAAAATATAATACGTAACTGGTTAGCCCTCGTCTGCATTGCTATTAACTTTATTGTCTGTGATACAAGCGAGTTTTGTTACATTCTGTGTGTATCATTGTTTGTAATCTATGCCGCAAAAGTGACAGCATATTGTTTTGACTTTTGATCAAAAACGTGAATTTATTGTAATAGTTTTCATCTGTTAATACACAATACAATATTATGCATATCGTTCATATAACAGGTAATACATATTGGCTTGGTAAATTTATCTCATACAGTATTCTACATCCTTTAGGTTTCGAGTGTATAACACTTAGCATTTTATAGGTTATGCTTTCATGCCCTATTTTGTGTTTTTCAGACTAAACTAGAAGATGGCTTTTCAATCAACATTTTCGTCGCTGTCGCGGCTACCGACGGTAGAGCCGGATTCCCTTGAATTCCTGATGTTTTCAGATGAACACATAAGAAAATTGAGTGTTGCAAAAATTACCCACATACAGTCATTCGATTCTATCGGAAACGCCACGAAGGGTGGGTTATATGATTCCGCACTCGGTCCACTGAGAGACAGAAACGACAACTGTGAAACATGTAACAAGCCTTTATTGCATTGTCCCGGACATTTTGGACACATAGAACTACCTCTGGTTGTAGTAAATCCATTATTTATAAAAAATATATACACCCTATTCCGTATAAGTTGCTTGAAATGCTTCAAGATACAGCTAAATGATAGGCTTAAATTTATTCTAAAACTTCAACTTGACTTAATTGATGCTGGCCATGTAACTGCTGCATTGGATTTAGAAAATTTTGTGGGAGACATAATGGAGGGTAAAAAAGATTCAGAAAAACCACACAAAATAATACGAAAATATCAAAAGCTTCTAAAGAAGAGAGATGGCATTGTAGAAACCTTCCATAATAAGAATGTAGATAGGATAAGATCGAGGATACTAAATGGGTACTTCAGAACAATGAATGTGGCCAAAAAATGCATATTTTGTAATTGTAAGCTAATCAAAGTTACAACTTCAGAGAATAAAATCATGTACAATCTCGCCACAGAAGGTAATACAAAAGGAATCAAAATCTTAATGCCTGACGAGATTAAAAGACATTGCACAGCTATTGCTGAGAATAATGATGATTTACTGCAATACTTCTTCCCGGTCCTTAGACATACTGAAACTAATCCTGTCTCTGACATGTTTTTCATGGAACTCATACCAGTTTTACCACCTTGTGTTCGACCATGCAATGTAATGAGAGGGGAATTAATTGAGCATCCACAAACCAATGTATACAAAGGAGTTTTACTTCATTCATACTCTGCAAGAGCTGTCTTGCAAGTTCTGGCAGCACCAGATCAGCAAAAAGCTGTTGATCGTCTTGAGCAACTACCAAGACAGGCTTATGAGGCTGTGAATGGTAAAACAGCAGCTGAAAAACTGCATGTTGTGTGGCAAGATTTGCAGAAAAGTGTCAACAATTTACTTAGTTGTGAAGGTACTGGAAACAACAGTCAGGGTTTAAAACAGATATTGGAGAAGAAAACAGGCTTAATAAGAATGCATATGATGGGCAAAAGAGTTAACTTTGCTGCCAGATCTGTCATCACACCTGATCCAAATGTTGATATTGATGAGATTGGTATGCCTGACGTATTTGCGAAAAAGCTTACCTACCCAGTCCCTGTAACTGAATGGAATGTTGATGAATTGAGGAAAATGGTAATAAATGGACCTAATGTACATCCAGGAGCTGAGAAATTGGAAGTAAAAAATGGGAGAATAATTCGCATCCCACCAGATTCAATTGTAAAGCGTAAAAGTCTCGCCAAAAGGTTGTTAACTCCTGATGGATATAAGACTTCTGAACTCAAAATTGTGCATCGGCATCTAGTTAATGGAGACATACTGATTCTCAATCGACAGCCATCACTTCACAAACCTAGTATGATGGCACACAGGGCGAGAATTCTGAAAGGTGAAAAAACTCTAAGATTGCATTATGCTAACTGCAAATCTTATAATGCTGACTTTGATGGTGATGAAATGAATGCCCATTTTCCACAAAATGAATTAGCCAGGAGTGAAGCATACAACATTATGTCCGTCAGGAAACAATACCTTGTCCCAAAGGATGGTACACCGCTAAGTGGGCTCATTCAAGATCATGTTATTTCTGGAGTGAGGATGTCCTTAAGAGGAACATTTTATACAAAATCTGATTACCAACAACTTGTATTCCAGGCTTTAGCAAACCATAGAGGAAAAATCAAGTTATTACCACCAACAATTCTTAAACCAGTTGTGCTTTGGTCTGGAAAGCAAGTTCTGTCAACTATTATAATAAACACCATTCCCAAAGGAAAACCTCTCCTTTCATTGACTGGCAAAGCTAAGATTAGCTCAAAAGCGTGGCAATGTGAGCCGCCACGCACATGGAAGGCCGGGGGAACGGTATTCTCTGATCCAAATACTATGACAGAAGCAGAAGTTGTTATTAGAAAAGGAGAACTTCTGAGTGGTGTACTGGATAAAACACATTATGGTGCGACACCTTACGGTTTGGTACATTGCATGTACGAATTGTATGGTGGTGACAGTTCCAGTGCATTGCTCAGTTCATTTTCAAAAGTCTTTACATTTTACCTTCAGTGGATTGGATTCACTCTCGGGGTCAAAGACATTCTTGTTGTAGACGAGGCGAACAAGAAAAGAGATGAATTCATACGTTCGGTTCGAAATGCGGGGAAGGGTGCCGCCGTCAAAAGCACTGAACTTCCAGAAGATGTTGATGATGGAATGTTAAAGGACACAATCGCGGAAATGTGTGCTAAAGATCCAAAGTTTCGGACGAGTTTGGATAGACAATACAAAAACATGCTTGACACTTTCACAAATAACATAAACAAGGTCTGTTTATCAGAAGGTTTATTGGAAAAATTTCCAGATAACAATCTTCAGTTGATGGTCCAGTCTGGTGCTAAAGGATCTACTGTAAACACTATGCAGATCTCCTGTTTGCTTGGGCAAATTGAATTAGAAGGTAAAAGGCCCCCACTTATGATATCAGGTAGATCTTTGCCCAGTTTCCCTCCTTACGACGTCTCGCCACGAGCCGGAGGGTTTATCGATGGACGTTTTATGACAGGAATTCAGCCGCAAGAGTTTTTCTTCCACTGCATGGCTGGACGTGAAGGTCTTATTGATACCGCCGTTAAAACCAGTCGTTCAGGTTACTTACAGAGGTGCTTGATCAAACATTTGGAAAGTCTGATGGTTGCGTATGACCATACAGTAAGAGATGCGGATAATAGCGTCATTCAATTTGCTTATGGTGAAGATGGGTTAGACGTATTAAAGTGCCAATATCTCAAACAGGGCCAGTTTGAATTCTTAGATAAAAATTCAGATGCTGTCGTAAGCAAGGGAGTACTTAAGAAACTTAAAGAAGGCCTGGACGCTAAATCTATTGCTAAATTACAAAAATCTCTAAAGAAATGGAAGAAGAGAAATGGCAGCCCATTCCAAAAAACAAGGGTTAGTGGATTTACCCAGTTTTCTGCTTTAGCCAAGAAAGATATAGAGCTAGACGATATGCCAACAGATAAAACAAGAGATCCATTTTATTGGGAACTAGAAAAGCAATGGAGATCTTTGGATGAAGAAGAGAAATCTCAATACGTATTAAAAAAATGTCCCGAACCAATACCCAGCAAAATGTCTCCTGAATACAAACTGGGTGTAATAAACGAACAATTACAGGATCTTATTGATAACTACTTGAAAACTAGAAAAATAAGTGAATATGAATACTGTACCGATAGTGATAAATTCGCCGAAGTGATGAGCGCAAAATTCTTAGAATCGATGGCAGCCCCAGGAGAGCCCGTGGGATTGTTAGCGGCTCAGTCGATCGGAGAGCCCTCCACTCAGATGACACTGAACACCTTCCACTTCGCCGGTCGTGGTGACATGAACGTCACCCTTGGTATCCCTCGTCTGCGAGAAATCCTCATGACTGCGTCGGCGAAATTAAAGACACCCAGTATGGACATACCGTTCCTAGACCTGCCAAACTTAAATAAGAAGGCCGAACGTCTTCGGCAGAAGCTAAATAGAGTTACGGTAGCTGATGTTCTGGAAAAGATCGATGTGCAGTGCCAGATAGTAATCAATCCAGAGAGGCAGTTAAAGACGACGATGCGTTTCACGTTCTTACCACACTCTCAATACAAGTCGCAGTATGCGGTAAAGCCGGCCCAGATCATAAATCACATGCAGAAGAAGTTCTTTGATGAGATGTTTGCGGTAGTGAGGAAGCAGGCTAAGACCACCTGCGGTGTGGTATGGGCGACGGAGCAGAAGAAGCAACGGTCCCGCGCAAATGATGACGATGAGACCGAGGACACGCCTGAGCTGCCCGAACCGGCTGATAAGGGGGACGCAGATAGTTCTGATGACGAAGCACCTAACGAAGATGATGACAATACCGCGGTGAGTTTTATATTAAGTTCTGTAGATGGTAGATATGTGTAGTCAGTATTCACTGTGACTGTTTCTGCCGTTAAGTAGTTTGTGCTAGTATTGTTTTAGGTTGAAGTACATTGTAGTATAATTGCTAAGCATTGTGAGACTTATCAATTATAATCATCCAATGTCTCAGGGTAACCAGTGCAGTGCAGTGCGTCGATGTGTTTGTGAATGACTTGTTCACCTTGTCGTTCAGTAAAAAAAATAATAATTTACTAGCCACATAGGCGAACATTGTCGCACGTATGCTGGCATACGTGATGATTATGATACATGATAATAATGTTAACTGGATACCTCTCCTTTGAGGGTGGTTCACTTTTTTACTATTTTATATGCATTAATATTTTTAATATATATAAAAATGAACTTTCAAATAAAAAGATAATTATAATTAAGAATTAATGATATAAAAAACAATATAATCTCGTTATCTTTCGGAGTATTGTTAGGTTTCAATGAACTTGGGCTCATTTTGTTTTGTACATAATTTTACATGGGAGGACTATTTAAATAATAATAAAGTTGTCTAAAATGAAATCAATTTTAGTATTCAGTTAGTCTCAATCAATCAATGAATTATTCCAGGCGAAAATCCGCAACAAGAGGACCGAAGAACAAGAGTACGAAGATCCAGAATCCGAAGAAGAGGAGAAATCAGATGACGAAGCGGAACTCGTCGACGACCAAGCGAAAGAGACGGACTTAGACGAGTCGAAGGACGTAGACCCAGACTCCAGCAAAATCATGTCCAACGTCGTGGAAAGTCTTAAAAGCGCCACCAATTACACCTTCGATACCAAAAAACACCAGTGGTGCGAACTCACTGTGCTGTTCCCAATATCATTCCTCAGAGTCGATCTATCACAAGCTTTGCGGGAAGCAGCTGCCAAATCAGTCGTACACGAAATAAAGAACATCAAACGAGCCATAACCAACAAGGAGAAGAATGTCCTATTCCTCAGAACTGAAGGAATAAATATATTGCAAATGTTCAAGTATAATAATCTGTTGGATCTAAATAAACTTTACAGTAACGATATACACGCCATAGCCAACACTTACGGCATAGAAGCGGCCAATAAAGTGATAATAAAGGAAATTCAGAACGTGTTCAACGTCTATGGTATTACCGTAGACCCGAGACACTTAACCCTTATAGCTGACTACATGACCTATAATGGGATATTTGAGCCCATGAGCCGTAAAGGAATGGAGGCGTCGTCTTCGCCGCTTCAGCAGATGTCCTTCGAATCGTCGCTTATATTCCTAAGGGATGCGGTAATGAATTCCAAGAAGGATAATCTGCGGTCGGCCTCCAGTTGTCTTATGATAGGGCAGCCTTGCCGCAGCGGCACTGGCATGTTCGACGTGCAACTCAACAAATTTGCGTGTGATGTTAAATCTATCAAAACTTAGTTCAAGTTGTGACTTGTGACTATATATTTTATTCTATAGTTAAGAATATTGTAAGATTATAGACAAATCAAGCATTTTTCCTTGTAAAATGTAATCAAAACCATTGTTTTTGAAATAAAACTACAGAATGTTTTTGAAAATTATTTTTGTATATCTCCTACCATACGGCCAGAGCATACAAAAACAATTTAGGTTTTATTGTAACTGTGTTGCAGACAGCCGATGCGTTTTACACATCGGGAATACTTCGGAACTTTGTACTCCTATTTAAAGGCACGAGATATCTTGTCACAGACGTTCGTTTATAAAATATTATGTAAACAATCAACAAATATTCCTTTATGTATTAGAAAGCTGAAAACTACTCAATACAAACGTATAACCTTTCAAAAATCAAAAAGAGAAGTTTCATTCCGTTTTTGTTTTTTAAATATGGCTGCTCTTTTGCCGTTAAAAACTTCCCTCTCAATTTATGTCTGGTTAACGAAAAGCTTATATTACAATTAATCTTAGAATGATCACATTAGCTCCTGGGCGTGCAACGTCACAAGACGTCGCATACATACAAACTAAATCCATAAATAGTTAATTACAATTATCTTACAAAGAAAGTAATTATAAATTCCTTAATTAAAAAAACAACATTCGCTTTGAGCGAACTATGAATGATTTTAAATATAATCAAAATTCACAACACAACATTACCGTTTTGGCACTAAACTCTTGACATAGACTAAGATAAACAGCTCGAGTTGATTTTATATTTGTACAGGTCAAACTACTTGAAAATGTATTTGGAAAAAATTAAATCTTAGTCTATGACAAGTTTAGTGTGAACTATGGACAGCCCTTATCAAATCTTGTTTCCTAACACATATTCGAGTTTCTGCAGAATAGAGGTCGTATAAAATGCTTTAATGGCACGATTAATTTAGTGTGCAATCATTATCCATGAAAATTTAAAAAATGTAAGGTCACTGGACAGGACGGTAACATTAGGTTTTACAAAACGTTTTATATTTGGACCCGATAACACTACCCCCTTTCATGCGTCTCCATTAACATCAAGCTATAAAATATTATTAACAATACTTGTATGGTAATTTAAATTAATTTAATAAATATCAAAGATAAAAGTTGACCGTTTGCGAGTTCTTATTTTGTGTTTTATGATACACACAAGATATTATCACAGCCCTATTGATGTGCGTCTTTAACGTATTTCTCACAAGACAAAATACTATAGACAACAAGATGAAAGACTGCACGAGTTGAAGTCAAAATTTGAAAGATAATATCGGAAATTAATAAACGAAGTATTAAAATCAACAAAAAATAAACTAAAATTAAATCTTATTGTTAAAATTACAGTCTCACTTAACATTACAAAACTCACAAACGATGAATGCGCTGCGCAAACACAACTGCCGCCATTTTTATAAAATAAGCGGGAATAATACTATTTTTTAAAAAGAGAACACACGTTAGACGCGCTCATAATGCTTTATCCAGTTGTATTCAGCCAGCGCGTTGGAGTCAACTTTTGAACTTTATTGCGCGGTTTCGGCTTGATTCGGATTCTTGGCAGCTTTCCTCTCTTGTTTTTCGGCTTTCTTAGCGGCCGCCTTTTTCGCGTTTGCCTCGTCGTTGGCGGGGTTGTCCCAGTCTTGCCTTCTGCCGGTAGCGAAGATGTTGTAGAATGTGGCGCAGAATATGTACACTCCACCGGCTATGTAGAATACTTTTCTCCATTGGGTTTGAGTTGGCTGAAACGAAAAATATATTGTTATGTAACTACTACGAGAAATAAAGAGCATCGTCTAAATTGAAATAAAATAAAGGTAAAGATACACACCCTGCCCTCAATGATGTATCCAGCGACGATGGGAGCGAGTAGACCGGTCAGGTTGGCGAGGCAGTTGGTGAACGCCATCAGGATGCCGGCGAAACGAGGCGAGATGTCCAAGTGGTTAACCTGTAAACGAAAAAGGAAATGTACAATTCCTTTTATGCTAATTTAACTCTGTTCCAGTAGACCAAGATCTATGTTATTGAAGATTTTACCATTACACTTGGGCTAACTTTAAAGGTGTTTCCTAAATTTGCGAGAAATTGCAAAATGATACCAATAGATCATTCTAAAGACCAGTGCGTCGAATATAGATTGTTTTGGCATGATAAAATTTACTCGCACATTTTATAGATATCAATGGCTTTGCTTCTCAAATAGAATAACTATCAAACCCACAAACAAAATTTCAACTTGTCTATGAAACGCTCCACTTGAATCAAATGATATTCACCTTGAAACCAGAGTAGATACCACCGTTGAGGCCGACGCCGGCGGCGAGGATGGCGACCGTGGCGGCGGGGTTGCAGCCAGTGTTAGCCGCTATGAACAGACCCACCGCTGGACCGTATTGACCTGGAATAAGGATAAAATTTAAGAAACAATTCCAAATCACAGAATTAACATAGAGAACGTCGTGCGCTAATTCTTTGATGCTGAAGTAGTAAGGTAAACTGTTTTCAAAAGGGTAGCCTGTAATCTGAAATCTTGATTAAACTATATAGGCTCAAAATGACATTGAAATGGTATTTTTATGATCGTAAAGTCGCATTATAACGAAAAGGAAAATAATTATTTCCTCACAGCACACATTCTCACCTACGACAACTACATTCCAAACATTTTCTTATACAAAAAGTAACATTAAAATAATAAGAGAGTATACTCACCGATGCTGTTGATGATCTTCCTGACCTGGGTGTGGTTGAACCTTCCGCTCGACAGCATCCAGTCGGCGACCACCGAGATGAACATAGAGAACAGCCACATGCACAGGTACGGCAACGCGGACACGAAACCGTTCTGCAACAACATTAACCATTATGAAGTCTCATGGTTTTATTTATTTACACTTTCCTGTACACCAAAGACATAGGTCATGGAACAATATAATAGAAAAAAGTACTAAATGGCGGTTTTATCGCACAAGGCAATCCCTTACAGACAACCATGGGATGGATATAAAAGAAAACGGAATAATATGGGTCAGCAGGAGGTGTACGAAGTATATTAATGATATGACTTTATGGGCTGCGCTTGTAACTTCAAAAGGTTGAGTACCTACGACCCTAGACGATGTACGTTGCAACTGCTAAGGGCCTAGAGTTTGCAAAGGGGACAAAAAGAACATTACCTTCCTTTGGCAATCGAGTAAACGGGCCTTGCAAAGATATTCCGCCCAGAGCCTTGCACTATTTAAGTCTACGTTGAGCATAAATGGAGAAGCGATGAATATTGAGGTCTCTTTAGAGACAGACTTTCTTCATTTGGTCAATAAGGATTCCGGAATTTTTTTTTTCATACACGCTGATAAAATTCATAAAATTAGAAGTCGGAAAGAAATCTCGATAGATCTAGACGCGCTTTCCATATATCAATAGCTTTATAGCCAGAACATTTAACTTAAATAACACCAAACAACTCTTCACAAAGCCTAATTTTATTCTCAGCTGAACTGACGCTGTATGAATGACAATAAACGCTGATGTGATTCAAAGTGGCAATTGTTCAATTGACCCTCACTGAACTGGAGACCTTTCGACAGACATGATTAATGGTCGACTGTCGAGCGCGAATTTAAACCTATAAATAGATGACTAACGTCAATTGTTGGAGATACGTTTACGCTTGAATGAGATTCGATTTTCGAATCAAATATCACTTTATGGGTAGTTCTGGAAAGTAAATGATAAAAAGGAGAATGTTTTTATGCTATAAGCCCGACAGCCAATTAGTTCTTTTGACCGAGTGACATCCACTGCTCATAAACATCTATAGCATCAAAATAATCGTAACTGGTCTCTAAGTAGAGGAATAAGGATTGGGGAAGAAAGATCTGCGGTCCCCGGAAATATCAGTCAACATATCACACACAACGGCAACTTGTCACTACACGTTGACCTTTTCTATAAGGCGATAATAATTAACTCCAGTCGAATCAGCCCCTTCAGCTTTAGAATAAAGATTTGGCAAATGTATAACAGTACCCAATCCAAACTATTGAACAGCATACATTTAAAAATATAACATGTACCTATAGGGTATATGTTAATATAATATTGCAAACTCACATCCTTGATAGAGAAGTGCAGCACTTGTCGCATGAAGGTTGGCAGCTCGGTCATAAGCGTCTCGTAGCCATAGTTCTGGCCCATGTGCGCGAACATGATGGCCCAGAACGGCATCGACAAGAGGATCTTGCTCCACGGGATCGGGGGCGACTGCAAACAAACATTGTCGATTTATTTCTTATTAAACGTAATTTATGATAATTTTGTCTTCGAATTTGAAAAGAAGAAAATTAAATATCTACATTCTAGTATTTAGTTTGATTGTGATTGGTCAAAATACCAACATGTGACTCACAAGTTAGTCTCTCAACTAATCAATAGAGACGCAGTTAAATAGTAAAACTCAAAATCTATTTCCATACTCAAAACTGCATCCAAAACGTCCGGTACTCACGCTAGACCCAGCGGCGCCCCACAGCGAGCTCAAGATGTATTTCTTCTCGGCCTCCTTGATGTTGGGACAGTGCTCAGGATCCTCAGAGACGAAGAACAGGAACGCGATGCACCAGACGGTGCCGATCAATCCGAACACGTAGAAGATGGACGGCCATCCACCGGCGAAACCGTACGCCGAGAGCAGACCCGACAACGGCATCGAGATTACTGTGCCGAATTGGGCGCCTGGGGAGAGCGGTTATGTAAGATTAGGATAAACAACTACTCCATCTCACCTTTAGGCAGGTTTAGTTAAACTAACTGCGTAAATAATACGCTGTAGACTGCAAATTGAGTCATGCTGGTTTTGATTACCAGGTCAAGTAACTGCTTGTATAGATTCGATTGGGAATGAATACTTCAGAGGAGGCTGAAATCGGTCTGGCCGTAAAAATTAAGCCAAATCTTTGTAATATCCTTTGTATTGCGCTGATCCTGCATTATATTGAGATATGGGCAAGTCTTACAGTGGAGAGTTTCAATTAAAACTGTTGATCTGGTATGACGCGGAGACAGCTACATTGGTATAATTGTAGGTGCAATTTACCTGCGTAGACAGCGGCACCCATTCTGCTCCTCTCGTTAGGTGGAATCCATTTGGCCAACATGGCGTGGGTGCATGGTACGATTGGTCCCTGAAAATAAGAGATTAAATGTAGACCTATTCCAAGAAAATTCAACCCACCACTGAAAATGCTATATTAACATCTTTTAAAAGAGTATTAGCATTCAAAAGAAAATATTTCCACGTTCCCCAAGAACAAAATTTTATCTGCAACATGATCTAGTTGCAGCATGAAGGTTTTAATTGAAAATATAAATATCAATCACTCACCTCAAAATAGAAATTAAATAATTTTTTTAATGACAATCAGTAATTGATATTTAAACCTTCATACTGCAACTAGAGCATTTTGCAGATGAGATTTGTTCTTCGGGACCGTCGATTTGGTTTGTAGCCTCACCTCACCCAGCCCCTGTATGAATCTGACGAAGATGAGCCACTCGTAGCCAGCATTAGCCGCGACCGGCACCAGCAGACCGAACACGGAGTTGATCAACATACCGACCCCGAGGAATAGACGGGCTCCGAACCTGTGGAAAATTCGTGATCATTCAAACATTGGTATAACTATAGTTTTTTTTCGCGGGGCCTGTGCAATGGTACCTAAACGTTCCGTAAGGTTATAATTTTGGTGGTATTAAAAATTGGATCTGGAAATCTTTAATGCCTATGTTCAGCAATGGATTTCCAAAGGCTGAAGATGATGTAGGTTTGATTCAGTCTGTCCTGTCGTGTCCGGAGACTGATGTGGCAAAGGGGCTTTGTAATTTATAGACCATCGTCTAGATTGTAGGCACTATGACTATTTTTCAATCGGTGTGATTTCTACTGTAAGAAACAATTGTGTTGGTATATTTTGTGGACAAAAACCCTAAACAAATAAATAAAAAAAGAGATGATGACAACAATCGTATGCGGCCTAAATATTTGGGAGTGCGAATGACCTCCAATGGGTTTGATAAATGCATTAAGTATTCTACACGAATGTTTCCACCATGAAATTAAATGCAAGGCTGCGTGCGTCATACTTCATCTATACGTGCATTTTTACAACGTCCAGTATTATAAACTGCGTCGCAACTTTACAGTTAATTAGCTAATGTAACATTCCTACGTTATAAATGATAGTTGTCCATCATTAACCCTTAAGACAGTATTGAAAGATAATAGTTTAATGACTTATCATTGTAGTAATGAAAAAGATACAAACATATTTTAAAAAATATCTAAGTACTCATTGCTCGTTGCTATCTACATAATAATGTTACTAGTCTATAAGTCACCTATATAAAAGATTATCTTCAAGAAAGATCAAACTGCAGAGTGCCAGCATTTAATTTCCTATCACAATGATATAATCATTGTCATCTCTGCTACAGTTGAATTGGAAAAAATGCCTTCAACATTAAGTCCGTCTATCTGCATTTTTATAAAGTGCATACTAAAATAAATAAACATAAGCCATGCAATTACTGGCCACTGCGAGCCTCAACAGCTGGTGTATTAAAATACGAACGTCATCAACAATAAAATACAAACCTCTTTGACAATATTCCGAACGGGATCTGTGTTATGACGTAACCGTAGAAGAAGGAAGACAAAATGTACCCCTGTAGCGTGGAGGTCCAAACGAACGAACCGTCTTGTGTGGTCTGCGAACAAACACACAAAGTAGAACTCTCTTACCTCAATAGCTAGTTTTCCGTTAATAAATAGCTTATTAGTGAACTGACAGCGCATTTGGGTTTTGAATTCAATACCTAAATACAGTATATTTTGCAAAAAAAAAACAGTCGTGTAAATTGGGATCCAAATTTTTGCGGAACGTTGATATATTTATCTATGCTGAGATTCTCATGTGTTGACGTGAAGTGACATCGCACTAAGGTTTTGAATTCAATACCTAAATCGGGACACCAATAGATTTCCATAAGAACTGTCGTGTGCATTGGCATCTAAATCTTTGTCGGAACGTTAGTATATTTCTCTATCCCGAGGTTTTCATGTTCGATAGTAGCTATCCAATCTGGTACCAAATATATAAGCGATAGATACTCTCTATCATTCTTTGGATTCTCATGCAGGTCATAAAAACTTTACCAAATCCTAGCTCAAAGAAGTTTGACAGTAATGCTTGATGTTTGTGTTGCGCACACCCCAGTTGAATAGTACGAAGGTAGTAAAGGGTATATACTCACACTAGTCGTGTTGTGGTCAACATCACCGCACTCAGTGTCGGTCGCCTCCGCTACGACCGGCAGCGCGGTGTGGTTCACCATGGCGACGATGGCGACGGACATGTTGGTGCGCATGATGTACGCGTTCGCCATGCCCAGGAACAACATGAACGTGACCCAGTGACGTGTGCCGAGACCACCTGCGGAAAATCAGCACGTTAAAAATTTGAAAGTAAATAAAAAAAAATGTCTTCGGACTTCAATGTGTTATTGGATGTAAGACGATATATCCAGGGAAATTTTATTTATAATTCATATTTTTATAAGCTACGTGTTTACGTTAAGATTCGCTGAAACCATCGCAATCCATGCAAACCGTATTATAAACACACAGCCTGCTTTATTGCATCTATATTCTATAATAATCAAAATATTCTCTATTCAAAAAATTAAACGTAATTTTACACCCGGCAATATCAAAAAAGCTTTTGAAATAAAACCGCGCGCTATTTTTTTAGCCATAAAAACTGAGTGGGCATGCAACGCTTCGCTGAAGCCGAACCCAAGTATCGATTATATCGGATAAACAGAAACACCATCGTACAGACTTCAATGCACTCGCTCCAATTGCGTCAATTGATATTTCGCGAGCATTATTTTTTATTAGAAAATAGAAATAAATTGCTGGAAGCTTTTAATTCGCACGATGCAGTGGTAGGGTTGTCAAACTTTAAGAAAGAACTTCTCGTGCCTAGTATACTACTTTATCCCGAGACACAAACTACGTGTAAACACGTGGGAACAATAAATAATAATGAGAAATGAATACAAAATATTTGACTCAAGCCAAATGTAGATTCCAGATGTGAAAACTTGAAAGCATAAAATTTCTAATGCCCTAAACTATTTAAATAGGTAAACCAGCCCCATGTTGGCAATTTACCAACGTATTGGCACGTCAGCTTTTTTTTACAATTAGGTTATTTTCTGGAAAAAGTATGATTTAGATACTGATAATCATATAATGTTTAAAAAAGTTTGCCGCCTAAGTGTAGTTTACTCTATAACCCGGGATACGTCACGGCATTACCTTGTATATGAAATGAAACGAAATGAAATGAAATGATTTATTTGAATCTATAAAATGTTATACATTATTTAGATTCCGTCAATATTAACTCTACCACCAGTTCGGAAAGCAGTTTTCACCAGAGAAGAACGGGCAAGAAACTCTGGTGTTGCTCTTTTCAATCAGTTTAGGGTTACGTTACGTTTAGTTTATATTTATAACAAAATAAACACGTGTATATACGTCACTATGTAAGCATTATGGTGGACACGAGACGTGTATAGACGGTCCTCAATCATCTTATCAGACAATACAACTAATAATAAATCTCAGACGTAATACATTACACAACGTACACAGTCTACGTATTTTCGTAAATATGTTTTTATAATAAAAGATTAAATGAGTACATAATGATAACAATTTTTGTAGGTATCTGTAACAAGTCTCAAAAAACTTATGACTGAAGTTTATTGTTGCAGTCAGAGAGACTTTTTTTCTTTCTCCGAATGAGTGTCACTAGGTGACTAGTTCTTTTAGAGAATAAACCAAGTAGCCGCTGATAATCATTTTTATCTTTGATTTTTATGCAAATATCAAAGATAAAAATGATTATCAGCGGCTAATTTAGGGAGCCCTATTCCGTCTACGGGGTCGATTCCGTCTTTTTGCAAGTAGGGGCGTTCTAATGGAAAGAAAATAGACGGAATAGGGCCCCCTGACCTAACTTCTTTTTTTTTCTTCCCGGCTGTCAATCGAAATTCCAATTTCAAACTTAGAACGCGTCCACAAATAAAACATGTCAATTGACGTCAAATCACGTTTTTTGGAGTTACATTTAGAAATTTGTGCTCTATAAATAATCCTGACACATACCGTGTTGGGTATTGGAGATATGGAATATCGCTCGTGGCGTTACCTCTTGCTGGCAATAAAATACATCGCGTCCGCCAAAACTGTCCATACATTAAGATCTTGTAATAGCTGTTAAATTTTAATACCGCTATTAAAATTTGAAACAACTTATTTCCAGGTGAGTAGTCACTTTGATCATTTTTCCCGCCAAGACGTGGTGTCTATGGTTAGATCAAATTTATTCAAAAGTAAATTTTAATATACACGGCATGCTGACTAAAGTAAATATGGCCGACGATGATGCGAACTGCAATTTTTATAGTTTATTTTCAATGTTTAACGGCAATAACTCTAAAAACTTGAAATTTTTTTATGAAAATACATTAGAATTTATATATTACCGATCAGCTGATAAAACCGAAACGAAACGCCAATATTTTTGTTGGCTGGCGTTTAGCAGTTGTATTTACTTTGGAGTACATATTTTTTCAACTGAATCTCAAGTTTATGCAAAATATTATGTAACTTGTATAATCGGACACGAAATGTGATGCGACAAGAACCGGTCGCGCGGTGGCTCCGGGAAACTTGATTTACTACTTGCCTCCCGGGAGATAACTCCGCAAAACACAAATAAATGAGCCCAAAGTGTTATTAAAAGGTTCCGTACATCTAATATGTAGTTTAAGAAAAGAAACAAGGGAAAATAACAAACTTAATTTCATAACGAAGATCAACTATTTTTAATACTTTTAAAATATTTACAATATCATGATATTATGTTGATTCACGTGATATTGATATTTATATATTTCGTTTGCTGGTTTACTTTTATTTCCTTTATATCTATACTATTATATAAAGCTGAAGAGTTTGTTTGTTTGTTTGTTTGTTTGAACGCGCTAATCTCAGGAACTACCGGTCCAAACCGAAAAATTCTATTTACGTTGGATAGCCCTTTGTTCGTGGAGTGCTATAGGCTATATATCATCACGCTATGACCAATAGGAGCGGAGCAGTAAATGAAACATGTTGCAAAAACGGGGAAAATTATGAGTTTTGAGAGCTTCCGTTACCTGCGCTGCGTAAACGGTTAAAGTTATGCAACAATGATGTATGACGGGATTGTTTCACTTAAAAAGTTCTAAAAAATATATTATAAAACAAAGTCCCCCGCTGCATCTGTCTGCCTGAACGTGTTAAACTCAAAAACTACCCAACGTATTAAGATGAAATTTAGTATGGAGACAGTTTGAGACCCTGGGAAGAACATAGGCTCCCGGGAAACTACTACTTTTATAACGGAAAACTTTAGTCCGAAAAACTTTATAACGCGGGCGGAGCCGCGGGCAAAAGCTAGTATAACTATATTTTTCGTTTATTATTGCAATTTTCTAGAAATAACTAATACGAAGAGCTGAGCCAATTAATTAATTTTTTGGCAAGCCACTGATTGATCATTATAAAAACCTCTTTACACCCATAGACGTTTGGTTGGCAAAAAGTCTATGGAACGGTGAAAAAAATGTCAGCGAAGATTTCGACCCGTTGCCAACACAGTATGCATCTGTTTTTATATTTAGATACGGAAAGAATTCACGTGGAAAATAGCCGATCATGGCGAGTATTCTCTATGGCTGAACTTGTATTGATATTCCCCGAGGTTTCGAACAAGGAATTGCTAATAAGCAATATATTATTAAGGATTTGATGAGAGTTTTTACTTTCTCGCATTATTGATTTACATAGCATCACGCCTTTTTCCTTTTAAGAGTTAGTCAGAAGAGTATCAATTCCATATTTCGCCACCTATATTACATCCTATGTAATAGGAGACGAGAATATTGCCATTTACCGAGCATATTTCCAAATTCCAGCGGAGAAAAACCACCACCTCTCCACCCGGGATATGAACCTCAGACCATAATAATCGTTCGCCATACAACGCCGACGCAGTCTGGTACACTACAATTGTAGTACCTTGATAGCAGATGGCGCTGTATTTATTAAATGAATCTAAATGATAGTAAAAATATTATACACTTACAAAAAATATATATCAACACGTATTATGAAAAATATGAAAGTTTGTGTGAATCGCGGTAGACCGTTGAATATATTTTAAATATATTGAGCTACCTTTTATCTGAGATAATTATACAGTTATCCTTTACTGGAAAAAGACAGTCAACCAAGCAATGTTACGAACAAATGTGAGTTGTAAATAAAAGTGTCACACAAGACCACTAACTAGGGCATGGAATTACTTTTATTTACTTTTGATTATGTATGCACGATATGGTTGGTGCATATTAAAAATGTAACACGAATAAATATTTGTCTTCAGTAATAAAGTGGTGTATACCTATCAAATAATTCCTTGAGATTATTCTTTTTATCTGAATGGACGGTCAGCTACAAAAGTATTTTAATGATTCAAAACTTCAAATCGCCTATTCAAGTTAAAGTTAATTTAATCATTTTATAACGATTTCTAATGTTTACGCAGACATCGAAATAAAACTATTTAATAATTTATAATTTTCTCCCAAAGTTTCAAAGACTGCACCCTTCATGATCATGCGAAGTGATTTGTTAGTCGTACGAAAAGTCAACATTATAATTTAACATTTTACTTAGAGACTGTTCATTAGCTGAGTGTGGGCATATTCGAGGTGAATGATATGTAACTCGTACAATTGTTCGTACTGACGCAAACTATTTGACGGATGAATGAGCGGATGATAGAGATGTGTAAAAATAGATGTACGAAAACTACGTGTCTTTACTTAGAGAGTTCGTTTGTGTAGAGAAAAGTCAGGTTCGAAATTTGAAATTCTTACTTTCTTAACAGTGAAACCAACGTTATTTAAGTAATTGAATATGTAATTTTGAAAAGGGAAAATCTCAAATATCAAATGTCTAGAAATGTATATATAATAAACAAATAACAACATTTCTGTAATTTTTTATTGCTAATTAGACACAAACTGTAGCCCAAAAATAAATTATTATATATACACTACTTCAGAAAATAATAAGTATTTTCCATTACCTAAACTTTTTACATTTTCAGACTTGTGCCCTTTTCGTAATTGACTATTCAATTAATTTTGCACCTTACTTTAGACATAGATAACTATATTAATATATAAAAAGCCATGATATACATCTTAGTAAAAATAATTTGCAGTAAACAAAAATAAAGCTAAACTATTCAGTGATTATAATTTTATGTTAATGACGGAATATGTTTATGAATTAATGTGTTATTTGCACTAAATTGGCCAAGTACCAATGATTGTATGAAGATTAATATCGCGCCTGAATATTATCCAGCCCATACGTAATTAGATGTATCATGTGTTTTATTCAGTACATTACTCGTTAATATTTTTATATTTATGCATTAAAAATCTTTAAGTCTGTTACAATATAATGAAAATAATAATTATTAGACCCCGACCACCATGATCAGACATGGAATAGACCATTGCCTATATGCATAAAACTATAGGTCTATATTATGTAAATATACATTTCTTTCTTCTAATTCTTCGTGGAAACATACGCAAATCTATACTTTATAAAATAGTCCTCTCTTCTATATTTCTGTATGTTATCGGTTTTCTCAAAATTTACTGAATGAATTTCGATAAAATTTGGTATGGGGATAGTTTGAGCCCCTGGAAAGGACATAGGTTACTTTCTATCCCGGAAAACTCCTCTTAACATGGGCAAAGCCGCGAGCAAAAGCTAGTATAATACAAAAGCGGGAAGCCACATTCGTCTCGTACTCGGTGTGTTTGGCAAACCCGTTCCCTTCCTTTTGTTTGCCCCCGACCGGTTCACATAAATCACTGTCGACGATAACTCAACAGGACATTTATATCATTTTACATGTGCATAAAGCATGGATCGCGGTTTTTTTTTTACCAGAAAGGAGTACCGTTGTTTGTTCAGACATTTGAAAATATAAAGTTACAGTTTTGGCATATAAAATAAATTAAGTTGATTTTTATATTCGATTGCGGCGCCATATTTTACTGTTTTTTTTATTGTTTTTAGCATAAAATATTAACGGGGTACTTACGTACGATTAAGCATACATTTAAGTTAAGTACTAAGATGAACACATTTATATTTTTATACAAAATAAGGTGGTTATTATTATACTTACTTAGTTAATAAAGCCTTATGATTCATATTTATTGTATTCATTGTCTTATACTATTATATTGGAAAAATAACCTAGTCACAACTGACGAAACATCATAAGACAAACACAACATTATCACAAAATGAGCATGTATCTTCATAAATTAAACCAGATAATTAACTAGCGACATCTCTTATCTGTGACGTAGCATTAATTAAGAACCAATTTATACGTTCTGTGACAATAAGAACATAGATTCGTTTTTCGAACTCATTACATAAGTTTTTTAGTTTCTTCTATGAAATTGAGTTAAACTATAATAAATATAAAATTTGACTTAACTTACTTGTATGTAGGCATAAGCCTAAATGCATAAATAAAACATAACAGTGACAAAATAACCCTATCAATTTCACGTTTCAGGGAACATACTAAGTATGAATGACGAATAAGAAGTCGTCAAGGTCAGAATACCATTGTAAAACATTGTCGCGCATTGTTAACAATGGCGTACATTTTTTATGGCGTAGCGAGATTGATTATCTAGAATTACGTATTTCAGCTTGGTATCTGTATTCGCGGTCAGGATTTCGGCCATATTTTGGCTGAGGGAAAATGTTGTACAAAGAAAATAACTACCTACGTACGTAAAATGTAAATATTGTACTACGCGTTAAAGCGAGAACACAAGATAAAATTTATAGACGTTACGATTTATCGGTACGATTTTCAATACGATTCAGATCGTATTGATTTCTCATAGTGTAGTGTGAATGACCTGTATAAATTTGTAAGTGCTTAAATTACTCTGTATGTAAAAACTTTACATACATTTGTAAAGAAATGATATCAAGGTATACCTACACTAAGGTAACCAAGGTAAAAAGGTAAGTTTTGTCTTTAAAGGTAAGGAATGACTAAAACTTGGCCAGGCTTTGGCAAATACAAAAGATGACACATTCTAAAGTCTATATGAGTAATTGTTTAACCACATAAAACCGCGTATGATCTAATTTGTGATGCTTCTTTCTTTCACTACTACATTCGTTTATTAGTTAATGGTTCTAAAAATTACTGAAATTGGTTTATATTTGGTTATAATATATGCAATCATTCTTGAGTAAGTATATTATATACATACTTTTTAAATATGTCACGATATAAAAGTTTTTTAATACGTAAACACGACAACGGATTTTTTTTTATTGCTGTGTATGACGAGACGAGCTTGCCGTTCGCCTGATGGTAAACGATACGACCGCCCAAAAACAGTAGAAATACCATCCAACACCTTAAAATACAAAGTATTGTTTGGTATTCCACTGCGCTCGCCATCTTGAGACATGAGATGTTAAGTCTCACTATGTCCAGTAGTTAGACATCGGCAAACAAAAAAATAATAATAATCCACATGCTTACATCGTGCGAACCATGATGTCTCACATGCCAGTCGCATGCTCTACCACGTTGAATTCTTCTAATCATACCGCGATAAACAGTATCAAAAGACCGATTCCTTGGAAGGGGAGGGGACAAATAAATATTGCAAAAATGACGCAATCTATCCATGAATCATATTTTAATTTAGGGTTGTGAGAATGATTGGTATGTACTAGTACATTTTAGAACAGGCTGACTATTGTTTAAACCATCACAAGCATATTCCTATCCCTACGCTTATTACAGTATAGTGTTCTGAAGATTAAACTACGAGGTAATTTTGCTCTCACAATACTTTAAAAAAATATTTGAAAACCAGTAGGTAATTATTTCTATACAAACATAGCTTTCATGTATTTTCCTTTAGTTAACAAATGATGCTCAGCGACTAATTAGTGACAGATTGAATGTTTCAAATAAAAACAGCATTAGACATTAAGTCATAATGCCTAATAAATGAGTACAAATTACAATACCCTTAAAGAATACAGAAATAAATTCCCACCAAAATGGACATTATTATGATAACCGTATTACTCCAATATGATAACACTTCGCGGGAGAGTGTACGTATGACGCGAGCAATATTGATAGTGGGTCAAGTCTAATCATATCCATTAGATAACGCATCGATATCGTCTATCTCATTTACGGAATCATTGGGAATTACATTGGGAGATAAAAGGGAATCAGAAGAACTTAATTCTCTTTCTATTAATTTAATTTATAGGTAAGTATTTATTTTATAAAAAATATATATCAATTGTTTCGATTAATAAATATGGCCTTATTACTTTTATTTTTTTCTCTTATCCCTAAAATAATGAACTAGTTCTTAATTATAGTCTAATAGTTCTCTAAAGAGCGAATCAAAAGGAAAAACCGGTCATAAAACGAATCAGTTTGACACACATTCCTTGTCCGAAAAATACAAATTAAACAAAAATACCTCTTAAAATGTAAATTAAAAGCGATTCTCTACAGATAATGTAATTTATTGTGTTGTTAATGACACGAACAATGGATATAAAGAAATCATAATTTGAGAGATTGACACTAACTCCTCGATTCCGAACAAAATGTTTATCACCCCTAAAGCATTTTGAGGATGTTGTGAAATGTTCATAAAATGAAATTTAATAAGTAATGAAGGTCATAAACGTTACCTACGTCCTTTTTTATTTTTATTTTTCTATAGTCTAAAATTAAGTCGGCACGTAAGATCAAAAAATAAAGGGATATAAATGACTACTAAGTCCTTAACAAACGATTCCAACATGGTCACCTACTCATCGGTAAATTAAAGTTCAATTTACTAACCAGACAAAGAAACCTTACAAAGTTAGATAATTTAGAACTGCAATGCCTAGAAGCATGGAATGTAAACGGCAAAGGAAACCTAACATGTGATGTCGGGCGTGTAGACCCTGTTTTATGATTAGGGTTGCCAGTTACCACCCGCCGTATTATACCCTTTTTTATTAGAAGTTTAATGCCAACATAATAGCGAGTAACAAAGACGCGATGGGCGTTATATGTGGTATTAGACGACTACGCACCCAAAGCCCCCAATAATGCTCAACATGGCGTTTCAAATAATGTCTACAAAATAATGTGAATACGTTAATGTAAGTACCATTGAGTTTTAGCAGTTTATTCATATTTATTAAAGAGGGATTGTAAATTAAAACAAAACAATGGAAATAGGCGCGTTGATTAGCCGCTGACTAATTTATGCAGGGAAGTTTAATGTTTTGGGAATACCCAAACTAATTCCTTGATACAACTGGCAACCCTAAACGTGAGGCACAAAATCACGCAAACGGTTGACTCGGTCGTGCTCTGGCTTTACCCATCACCCTACATTTAATAACCTTTGTAATAATGAATGAATGACGCAGGCCTCACGTGGGTGCGTTTTTTTCCTTTAAGAATATTTCATACATAATGACACTAACGTTCGTTATTCATTGGAAAAATCTATTTACATTAAAATTCATTCACGACATATATTTTTTTTTAAATACATATTGACATATATCAAACTGGCAAAATACAAATAAACATGCAAATCACAAAAAAAAAAAAAACTTTGGGTATCGAACTTTAACGATAATTAAATTACATGCACAAAATATTTAAATAAAGATGATATTGCACCGTACAATAATTTGAAATTAGAGCATGCTAAAGGCCAGTGTTCAACCTTGGATACGATCATGGCTGCGTTCGCCTTCCGCGTAATTTTCAATTCGCCTCGAATGAGGATGTTTCCGATCCGACAAACAATAATTCCAATTTCCAACCGATTGATAAACTGCGTCCATCTGTCAAAACGAAGAAGGCAAAGGAAAATAGATAAAACGTCGTTTTGGTAATAGAACTTTTTATTTTTACAGTTGTTACCTAATTATTTATATTTATTCATAGTTGATTTTTATATCAGTCGCGTCTAACAGAACTTTAGGGTAAATAATGAGTGGTCAGAAAGCACTGATGATTTATTTTTTATAATTATTTTTTTTGTTATGTATGTGCATAATTTTTCTTACGACTAACCTTTTCATATTATCAATTAAAGGTGTAAGTATAAATGCGCACTATCGATTTCAGTTTACATTACATTCTAAACGGCAAAAAATCTCTTTGTATCGAAGAACTAAGTGTTTTTTGTGCAACATTTAATCAGAGACTATTGATTTACAAAATTGTCCAAGCGTAAATCGTATCGCGTGGCTGAACGCAGATTAAGTTAGAAGTATAGAAGAAAAAATTGGCTGACAGTTTTTCAAAAAAGGAATCATTCTTTTTCGTCGAACATTGGCCAAAATAACGTCATTTTTTTATTCAGAATGTTATAACTAAAAAAGAATAAAACCAATGACAAACGAGTATCATAGGCCACAGTTTGCAAATCTGAAACCATTACATATTTGATTCTCAATTTAAAATTATTTCTATTCCCTGTAGGATGACACCAACATACCCGTTACCTAAGCGACGTCTACAGACGTAATATAATAAAATATGTATAAACAAGCATACAGAATTACGGACGTAGTTTGCGAAGTGATCGGCCAAGTCGCCGCCCGTCGCCCGATGACGTTTGAATACGTCAACCGTTTCTTTTTTTACTTAAAAATGAATCATAAACCAAAAATACACGTGCAGTAGTTATTTATTGCGAAACGTGTTAAACAGATAATAATTAATTTCCTTAAATATATAATTCGATAAAATAAATGATTTGCGGGTTTTAAGTAATTTTTATCGCTGTAAGCACAGGAATTAATTCAATGTGCTGTTACATAGCACATTGAATTAATTCCTGTGCTTATAGCTAAACCTAATCCTGATCCTAACCTGAATAATTATTCAGTCGCGTCTATATAAATGAATATTAAATCGAAGGTTTTATTTTATTGTAATTTATAAGTAGTTTTTTTTTGCACTAAGTCGGGCCTCCTTTGACACTATTTAATGTAATGATGTTTATCTCAGTATGTCTTCAATTGTAACGCACGATTGCCATTAATATTCCTCGTTCATATTTCTATTTACCATTGTTCCATTACGGGAAAAATCTGTCACTTGGTACTTACATTATGCCACAAGCGCAGTTGGGTCTTGGACATTTGTGTACTAACGCCACTTAAATAAAAAAAGCACGCTAATTACACTCAAAATTTCGTTCAAAGACCTTATGCGGGTTAATTTTATAGTTCATATAAGATACTATAGTTACTGAGTAGGTCCCTCAATATGTGTTAATAATTCATGTGGGCCCGCGATGCTATTCCAAATTCAATTTAAAATCACCACAGAGAATAATAATCTCATTGCAATAAATCCTCAAACTTTTCCCCTGGCATTTCATTCGTATTTCCTTCGTCTCATCAAAAAATAATGATTACTTTAATAAACGTGTCTCGCAAATCATAAACACGAACACTTCCTAGTTGTTCAAACGTGACATAATAATCACAATTATTAAACTATGGAGCGTAAGTAAGCGATAAAGTATTGCGCAACCTCACAGGCGCGCCGGTCAGCACAATGCCCCGCATCGCAAGGTCGAGGGTTCGAGTCCTTGAATTTTTCAACGGCAATAAGACCTTACTGATCCTTCTCAAAAGTACGTTATTTTAAAGATAATTTGATATTATAAACGGTTAAATATACTAAAACTATTTAAAATAGCTTTTGCTCGTGGCTTCGCTAGAAGTAACTAGAGCAGTTAGCATTTAGCGATAACAAATATTCATGAGAGTAAATAAAAATAATCGGATCAGTTGCAAAGATAACATTACCATTCGAATTAAAATACAAACGCGATTTTTTTTGCTATTTTTAGAGTTCTCAATTATAATGTTAAATTACTTATTCATTGTTATTACAAAATACCAAATTTTAATAATAAAATATTATACATGGAATGTAGTAAGTAATATTTTATTATTAAAATTTGCATTTACATTCAGTCAGTAAATTCATGATGTAAAGCAAAGGTGAGTCCCATATGTGCTATCATCATATACCAATAAAAAATAAACGTTCAAAAGTTTTCGTAAAAGTATAATGATCTAAAATCAAATAGCAAAGCACTAATTAGTTTCATTTTAGCTTGCGTTAACTTTTCAATTTTATTTTAACTTCATAACGGTATACGAAAATGTTTAATAAAAACAGTTCCTTTGATACAATGTTTATGAACGGAATCGCGTGCATTAACTTTAAGTAAATTTACATTAGCCAGAAACGCCAGAGTATTAGTTATTTATATCATGCACTAGTGGTCGCGCGCGACATCGACCATATGCATGAATTAGCCTTGTGTGATAGCATTGAAACTTCTTTCGGCTTTCTCAGACGCTGTGGTCTTGATTTATTTAAAAAAAAATAATCTCTGCTAATAATATCTTTATATAGTGTCAAGATTAATATTTACTAAATATTCCAGAAACATCAAATTTAGGTACTCATCGCCACATAATAAATATTACGATATTCATATAAAAAAAAGGAAAGCGCTGGAAAGACATTGTCACATTTTAAATAAACAGGTTTCAATGTTAACAAGTAAAAAATCCTTATCTAAATCATGTAAAAACTTGCATTTTTCAAACTTCCTGGTGTAATAGGAGTAATAAAAAACAACGTTTGCGAACCAAACAAAAACATTACTTATCCTGACATGGCAAAGTTCGCTTCACTTTAAATGCAGTTCAAGAAAAACGTAAATCAACGACGGTTATATTATGTAACGGATACAGGAAAAGAGACCTCTATAACTAATGTATAGCAAACACGAAATAATAAGAAAAAAAATAGGACAAAACCAAAAACCCTTCAGGGGACGAAATTTCAAACACAGGGGACTTTTGAAAAGCTTAAAAATATTCAAATGGAATTACAACAGACGTCTCAAAGTATAGAGTAACACAAAACGTTATATACGAAGAATAAAAAAGACGTTTCGAATAAAAATCGCCAGGGACATAATCGGCTAGCGTTTCACAAAAAGGGGCCAGCGAAGTCCTTGAGAACCTGTTGGTGCCCCTTATATATCTTCTGATTTGAAAATGAGGACGCTATGAAAAACGGTAACATGCAAAGGGACAAAACATGTTCCAAAACTAGTTTCCTCCTTGTAATAATTCAAATTGAAATTAAGTATTATTGGTAGACTGAAACCCGATGTTATTTTACACGTAAATCCTACTAATATTATAAATGCGAAAATTTGTGAGGATGGATGTATGGATGTTTGTTCTTCTTTCACGAAAAAACTAGTGAACGGATTTGGATGAAACTTTACTGTAATATTGATTATACATCATAATAACACATAGGCTACAATTTATAATGATTTTGTTTTATTTGGTCATAATATAACGATACATACCAAGTAAGTCGGAATAAAAAATATACCGGAATACTCATTCACGCGTGCAAAGCCGCGAGCAAAAGCTAGTAATTGATAAATGCCAACCTACGTAAAGAAAATTGTGCTGAAATTAATAATACTAATAAATTATAACTATGTTTATCTTAGTTATTTTCCCGCAAACCTATATTGTCGCTATCCCATTGATGGGCCTCTTCCATTTTTATTGGAGTTTAGACCGCGATCTCATCGGCCTAGTGACGAGGCCCTAGTCCAATGTAAGTTGATGCGTTGTCTTGCGTGTCGATAAATCAAATGCATTATACACACGCGGTAAAGATATTTTGTTGCCTAATTTTTAAAAGAATAAGGGAAGAAATATTTAAAAAAGGAGGAGAATTACGGAAAAGTGTACATTATGTATCCACAAAGCCTACGCAAATGCTAGATACCAGAAAAGGAACAAATAAAGGGTTAAGTAAGTAATCTCTAGATTATACTTCGAGTATACTCATAATTTATTTAGCACATTTCCTAGTACTTATAGACAATCTTTAAATTACTAAAACTACAGATGAAGAGAGATCTTACATCAATGTTTAACTTAAGACTACCCTCATTCCAAATTGGAACGGTTCCAAATTTGAAATGCAGCATTTTAAATTTTTTTTTAACAAGATTCTATTACCATTTACTTTAAAAAATTGACGCGTACGATTATTCAACTAAATTTACTAGTAAAAATAAAAATCAAAACCGAGAATCAACAATCAGCATTGCAAATCTCAATAAATTAATTCAAATTAATGTAAAAGCTGTATGTTGCTAAGTAGAACAGCAAAATCACATATTAGACACGTGTTTAGCGGAAATAAGTTGTAATTACAATTCATTGAAAACCCGTCGGCAAGCAGGCAACTTATCGAACGGCCTTGCCTGTGACGTCACCAGGGGACGCCGGCTGTAAACACAGGGGCAACTCACCCGAGTACCGCGGGCTCCTCTGGTCCTCCAATCCCGTCTGCTCCCACACCAGCACGTGGGCACCGCGCGACCGTGATACCATCTCGAAGGGGGGAAAGCACGAAGAATCCAATAAAAAATAACTAGCCTAATTAAACTAGCGGGCGTCCGGCGCTCGACTACCTACGTAACGTTGGTGAGAGGACCAACGCTAAGTGGTGAAGTGTGACAAAGGGGAGACATCGCGAGGGCTGCACGTGATGTTAGCAAGGCTCTGTGACCGACTGTCTGGGTCTGACGATGCTCCACGCCACGACACGCCGGTAAATATAGAGGAGCGGCGCGGGGCGGCGCGGCACGGGCCGGGGGCAGGACGGAGGGCCGGGCCGCGGCGCACGCGCCTGGCGCATGCGCTGACGTGAGCCGCCAGTTTTTACTGAACGCTGAAAACCAATCTGCTAGGATACTGTACCGCTAGCCGAAGCGCGGGACGTGGAAAAAAGCGACCGGCGACGTCGTGAAAGTGGCAAGCCGACATTACTCCAACTAAAGTAATTGTATTCGTAGCTTTCAAATAGGACTTACTGATTCAGCTTTAAAAAACGCACATATTTTTCATAAGAACCATATTAAAATAACTCAATAAACACATAAAGTGGAACACTTGGTCTGCAGCCATTTATAATATGAAAAAAAAAACTTCCCGAAAGAGTAGGCAAAGACGTTAAATCAGCAGTACAGCCAGGTTAAATTCTGTTTCGCCCTGGTTATCTAAATCCCATGACGTAATAGGGGGCGGGTGCAGACAAGCCTATCACTGCTTCGGGCAATTCCCATCACGGGCAAATCACGTGTTATACGATCAAAAAACTGTATTGTTTTCCCGAAGCGTTTAGACCAACGAACCGATTTGACTTCCGCGGATAAAAAAGATTACAAACGATTGTAATTGCAATAAATAAATACTCAACAATTATTGTCTGTAAAACTGAAGATATCTACTAGAAAGAAGAAAGTTATTTATAATTTATAGTTTAATTAGGTGTCCATTACGGGTTTTCAGATGGGGTCGCTGACGGGTCGCCGTTCAGTTTGATACAAATCTAGTTCAAGGCAAAATGAGAATGATGTTAGAATTAATATAGAATTCGTTCTATTTACAATAACTATTGCTTTACATCAGTTTTAGTTTTTAATAAATCCTTATAAGGACTTCAATTTGAAATATGCACAATATTTGTCTTCGTTTATTTATTTTTTGATTTGAAATTACTTTTGAAGTCTAATCAAAACGAATTCCGTGGTATAATAGTATATCATAAAATAGAACTTTAGGCTGGTTTCTCATGAACAATGTTTGGTTTAACTGTAATTTTAAATCAATGGTTGTCTCTCCCATTCGAACTTTTCCCAACATATCTAAGTTCTGCTGACCTTTACTATTGTCCGCGTTCTTTATATTGACAATAAGGTTTAGGAATTTAGTTCATAATGCCTAATAAGTACTATTTAAATACAACACGTTAATATGGGTTAATATACCATAGGCAGAATCAAGTCAAAAAATATTTTGATACTTACTAAATTCATCTGAAAACTGGCCGCTGAGTTTCAACATGCACGTTACTTTTATTCATACTTACACCTATATTAATGATTTACAACATTTTATTTTTAGATAATCGAACCAGTTTTCAAGAGTTTTCAAGATGGGCCAACGCGGTTAACATTTGCTGGTGTATTGGTTCAAACATTTGCGCAACCACTCCAAGCATTTCGTCACGCGATGCGCAAAGCGTTCAATGTACACTTTGCTATCGCATGGCGGCATGACTCACTCATTACGCGGGAAATGTACCCTAGCACCAATACGTCACACAACCACAATATTTTAAAATTCGATTACATTGCGTATTTGAATTGTACATACTTTAAAAAACTTGATACAAAACAAGAAATGAATTTGAGTTGTTCGATCAAGTCTTTGTAAACGTAATAAAAATATCATGCGATTTTACTTTAACCTACGTCTTGTAGGAACAGAAATCTAAGTATTGTTCTTTTATCTATACTATTATATAAAGCTGAAGAGTTTGTTTGTTTGTTTGTTTGTTTGTTTGTTTGTTTGTTTGTTTGAACGCGCTAATCTCAGGAACTACCGGTCCAAACTGAAAAATTCTTTTTGCGTTGGATAGCCCTTTGTTCGTGGAGTGCTATAGGCTATATATCATCACGCTATACCCAATAGGAGCGGGGCAGTAATGGCTAATCTCAGGAACTACCGGTCCAAACTGAAAAATTCTTTTTGCGTTGGATAGCCCTTTATTCGTGGAGTGCTATAGGCTATATATCACCACGCTATACCCAATAGGAGCGGGGCAGTAATGGCTAATCTCAGGAACTACCGGTCCAAACTGAAAAATTCTTTTTGCGTTGGATAGCCCTTTGTTCGTGGAGAGCTATAGGCTATATATCATCACGCTATATTCAATAGGAGCGGAGCAGTAATAGCTAATCTCAGGAACTACCGATTCGAACTGAAAATATATTTTTGTGTTGAATAGTCCTTTGTTTGTGGAGTGCTCAAAGTTATATATCATCACGCTATGACCAATAGGAGCGGAGCAGTAATGGCTAATCTCAGGAACTACCGGTTTCAACTGAAAAATTCGTTTTGTGTTGGATAGCCCTTTATTTGTGGACCGCTATAAGTTATATATCATCACGCTATGACCAATAGGAGCGGAGCAGTAATGGCTAATCTCAGGAACTACCGGTTTGAACTGAAAAAATCTTTTTGTGTTGGATAGCCCTTTGTTCCTGGAGTGCTATAGGCTATATATCATCATGCTATAACCAATAGGAGCGGAGCAGTAATGAAACATGTTGCAAAAACGGAGAAAATTATGAGTTTTGAGAGCTTCCGTTGCCTGCGCTGCGTAAACGGTTAAAGTTATGCAACAATGATGTATGACGGGATTGTTTCACTTAAAAAGTTCTAAATAATATATCAAAGTCCCCAGCTGCATCTGTCTGCCTTAACGTGTTAAACTCAAAAACTACCTAACGTATTAAGATGAAATTTGGTATGGAGACAGTTTGAGACCCTGGGAAGAACATAGGCTCCCGGGAAACTACTATTTTTATAACGGAAAACTTTAGCCTGAAAAACTTTATAACGCGGGCGGAGCCGCGAGCAAAAGCTAGTTTATAATAATGCAGTCTTTACTACACAAGTAAATTCTCAATCAGACAAAGCGAGTTTCTTGCAGCAAATTTCTTGAGGCGAATCTCGTGTGTCAACGTCGGCAAAAATTACCTCGTGATGGTATTTAGAACACTTTTTTTATGTTATTTTAAAAATCGTTTTTTTTTAATGCTAGTGAATAATGTTGCTTCATCTAATTAACGCTTTTAGTTCGGGCCTTGGCTAATGGCATTGTTAATTAAGAGGACCACCTTCCCAAAGTTCATCAGTTTCTCTGATTCAGCTCATGAAGGCAGTGTGTACACTGAACCTAATGCTAAATAGGTCCAATGTTGCTTTAGTTATCCAAAATATATTTTTAGCAAAAGTTTTATGAGACAGAGACAGAGCTTCTAACACCGCCCTTAGGGCCTTTGACGCCTTCCCTACGACCCAGCGCGACGTCCCAGCCGCCCGAAAAATGACTGAATTTCATTGTCAAAGTTTTTGACATCAAATAGGCTTAAAACACTGCATGTCTAAAGTATTTGCCTAGCGAAAACTTGCGAAGTAACAAAAACCTCCATAATCAAAAAAACATTACAAGTTCATTGACTCGCACCGTGGCGCGATTTCGGCATTTTATGGCGGCTCTGTACTCACAGCGATATACATTTATTCGCTATACATTGATCAGATTATTTCTCTTTATACTGGTCCATAATGCGTATGAATTAAAGTCGAGAAATGATAAGCTATAGGCCTGTAAAACTCACTTTGTAATAGCCTAATTAAAATGAGTTACAATGACCTTCGGAGAGACATAAAAGGGAATCATTCATTAGATCATAAGGCCATTAATTATATAACCACGATTCAATAATTCGTTCAACCTAACGCCATCTATTGTAAAATGAACATAGCACTTCATCCTAACAGCGCCATCTGTTATTAGTGTCCAGCAGTAACTACACCGAAGAGTTCGTAACATTTTCATCAACAGTATATTAGATCTAAAACTTTTCAATAGATGTCGCATTACTAAACCTTAACTTAAAATAATTTTGTGCGTTTTCACGTGATTTCCCTATTGTAACTTTGTTTAATATTTTCTTTTCAAATTTATATTTAGGTCATGGAGTTAACAAAATACATCTCATGGTTGTTTCAGGAGTAAGTTATAGTTAACAGGAAGGTAATAGGTATGGAGCAGGTTATATTTCTAATGTAAACATAATATTACCATTATTTAACATATCGTTAGAAGCAACAGCGTGTTCTTGTATCACGTGTCATCTCATAAATAGGTATCACTCTACTCCTACAATGATTTCATTGTTAACTCTTAATATCGTGGGTAGCACCAATTATATTAAAAATAATATTACTAGAGTAACTTTAAGAAATATGAAAAATAATATAGTGTTTAAATATTGTATTGGTACTTATATTTCTTTTTGAACTGCAACCTAGTATATTTTCTATATAAACATTTTTTCCCATACTAGGTATTATTTTCTATAAGCATTAATATTGTACAGCCAATATTGAATTGTATCTCACAGAGCATACCCACACTGCTTGCCAGAAAATAAACACTAAGGTACCTAGGACACTCACGAATCCTACGTGAACAGGAGTAGGTCAAACTGATTTACGCAGGTTTCTCAGTGCTCACACTAGAGTACACAGGACAATACAACGTGGGCGTCGCCTAAACGGTCACATCCGCCGCCACTCATCCTCGGACACCGGTAACGCAATCTCAACGTGACACATACATATCATCACGCCTTCTTTTCAGGGGTAGGCAGTGGTGTAACACGCTACACCATGATATTCGGATACAAATCGACGGTCCCCAAGACGTCTAGTTGCAGTGTGAACGTTTTAAGTTAAGTTAAAATATAAATATCAATTACTTATTGCAAAACTATTGATGGTTATCAAACATTAAATTGTTAATATAAATTTATTTAATTCGATTTTGAGGTGAGTAATTGATTTATATATTTAAACTTAAAACCTTCATACTGCAACTGGACATTTTGCAGATGAGGTTTTGTTTTTAGAGACCGTAGAAATGTAGAGGCGGAATTAGATATAACAAAGGAATTATGTACCTACACATCTTTTATTCACTAAGCGTTAGTTAGAAACGTAACTGATAAACATACATTGCCGTGATATCCGTCCTATAATGTGATAGATGCGAGCCAATTATGATAGAATGGATTCGCACGATTTAGGCTCAAATACCAATGCCGCTCTTGACACAAGTCTTTTATTCCACTAAGTCACAATGGGCTATTATATTTTTTCATGTTCATAACAATGAAAAAATGATACTTATGAAAAATCCTTACGTATTATAAAACAAAGTCCCCACCGCGATACATTCATAAATTACCCAACGGATTTCCATGAAATTCGGTATGAAGATGGTTTGAGACTTTGGGAAGGACATGGCATTTTTTTTCCAGGAAAATTGTTTTATCCTCGAAATAGACTTCATGCATGCGAAGTCGCGAGCAAAATCCAGTAATATACTAGAATAATAACTAATAATAATACTTAACTAAATATTTCCACCCAATTACTTATGGTAATGAGACTTCATCGAGATTCGCGTTGTCCGTGACTGAATAATAAAAATATAATCGTTTAATTTTAATGATATAAAGATTGGTCGATTTTATTCAAATTGATTGTACTTAGATCTCGTTTTATACAGGTGTCGCGGAAAGACAATATGAACAATAACTCTCACAATAAAGCATGTTAGTGTTTACTAATGAGGTCTAGTTTATGCAGAGTGTTACAGAAATAAAGTATCCACAATAATCCTCACTAAAAACCATGTTATTGCTTACTTATAAGCTGTTACTTAAAAGTTACAGATTAATCAATTTTTTATAAAAATATAAAATACGATAACCTAACCTAACCTAACCTAACCTATCCGAAAGCCATTCACATCCTTTAACGGTACGCGTACAAATACCACCTATTAATATTCAAACGGTACACAATACGAGCTGTTCTGACACCGTTATGGCACAAATCAAACTTGTATCAAATGGTGATACCTTGACATTGTGCGTAAGGTCATTGGCATAGGCAGAGTTGATTAACCAAGCTGTGACGGTTTGTCAAACAATTAAATTAAAAACAATATTTCCATAAATTAGAAACATTGTTCTATTTAGAAAAACACTCCATAAAAGACTCTCCCTGTTTCGTAGAATGTATTATCAAGGAGTAACATCACAAGGAGGACATTGATTAAAACAATATACACTCGAAGGAAGCCCTTAATTACAATGGTAAAACTTGAGCATTTTGAGAAATTTAAGTAGGATCGATACAATAAAAAAAAATAGCACTTATCCCCAACAGATGAGATCTGATAAATAGCGAATGTATATCTCTGCATACCTCTGAATTGGAATAGTTGCAATGTTACGCATTAGGTAAAAACTACGCTAAATCGTTTTTGCAGCTTGCTGTGTTGTGCCCATGATGTTGGAACAGAGTAAGGGCAGATGCAGAGTAGTAAATTTTAAATAGGACGGTCACGCGGTCGATGCCGTACGCAAAAGCTAGTTCAATATAAAATTCCCAGGAACCATGACTACACTGATTTTATAGCCTAGTGGCTACACTCATTTTACAAAACCCAAAAGGCACGTAACCTCAAAAAAGAACAAGCCCGCCATTATGTTTAGTTATAAATATTGTTTCTATTTAAATGTCCACGTATTCATATTCGCTGAATACTTGTTAGGTAATTATAATGACGTAGCGTCGATAAATAACAGTACAATAACTGGATACACGTTTAAAAACCTATTCACAATGCAAATAATTCATTGCGATAAATCTTATGATAACGCCATTGTTTCCAACTGCCACTGAGAATTGGATAAAATCTTAGTTCTGACGTTTAGAATCTAACCGAAATTACCATGTTAGTGTTTTGGTATAATAATATTATTTAGTGCTATTTATAATTGCTCGGGCGATAATCTCGTTGGGTGTGGAACGGACTGCCGAGACGAATGTGCGCAGGTTCAAATCCCCAGGGCAACAACTCTTTTCTAAAATTATGTGTGTATTCTTTGTGAATTATAGCTTGCTTTAATGGTGAAGGAAAACATGCATACCTAAGAAGCTCTCAAGAATTTTGAGGGCGTGTGAAGTCTACCAATCCTGTCTAGGCTATCGTGGTGGACTAGAGTTTCAAACTATCTGCATACTTATCCAAATTTTTAATTAAATCCGTTCGTTCGTTCGCTCGTTTATAGAGTTCGGACAGACGCGACAGTAGACTTTATATAATAATATATAAGGATTACATATTTGGCAAAGAATCCCATGTAATTATTAATATATTTTATTTTTGAGTCTCTGCACAATAAAGACATAATATGCACGTATCGTTAATCATATTACCCGTTTCACGTTAATACTGAATTCGGTATTGGGGATAACTTATTTTTTAAAGTCTTATACTAATATATAGTATGTTCTATGCATCTAACTATATATCACATATTGTATTAAGCATTCTGAGCAAACCGTTGGCATAATCAGAACAAAATATGAAACTTTTAATTTAAATAGATGTTTTCATTAAACATGTCGAATGTTTTTACAATTTCTAACAGTATGTATTATTGACATTGAACAAAAAGGTTCATTTCACTTCATATCATTAATATATTTCTTAATAACGAAATGAGCTTAACTGCCATTATAACTACTAGAAGCGACAGCTGGTCTTTTAAAAGACATCGCGTAGACCGTCAACTTGTACCGCAATACTACACTATATGGAACTGTTAGAGGCTTAAGCAACTTCTTCAAGACGTGTAAATTTAGGAGTGTAATATTTATTCATCGGTTATTTAACAGCGTCTGCACGCCACCTCATGTAATAGAGGGAAAGTTTTTAAGATCTGTTGTTTTTTAGTTCTCTAGAACATTGATAAGTTTCTTTGTTTTACTAATGTGACGGTCTATTTGACCCTGATAGAAGATTGGTTATCACCCATATTTTCTACTTTTTCAAATTTCGATATGACCTGTAATATTTAACGCCTTTAGTTTAATCACTTAAACTCCTACTCAATCCGAAATAGAAACTAAATAATTTCTTTCAACTGGTTCAATGGCCTTATCAAAAATAATTTCACTTTTCATAGCATGTCGGCGCACAGTTAGCTCGGGCCTAGGACCGTGGGTCTGTGGCAAGGCTTAAGATCGCGGCATGCGATCACATCACGCCATTGTTTCCAAACATCTGCCAAAACACACGTTTGGTTCTGTATGATATTGCTCGTTCTTCATCAAAGGATTTCATTTGGGTTACTTTTACTCATGAATCCTTGTTGTGTTTTTTTTTTGTGGTATTGTCATACTATTTAAAGATCTCGTAAGTTAATGTAGATATCAACAAATAATCATCATTTTACTAATGCCATTTAAAGAATTAAAATATCTTGATTTTTATATACCTTTGATACTTCTCGTATGTTAATGTATTGACAAATATTCATCATATTACAAAGACCATATGAATAATTTAAATATCTTGTTTTTTATACATTACTATCGCTTGATATTGGCACTCACCATCAGCGTTTTAAAGGAGATACTGATGCAATAGCGATGATGATAAAATTATTAGGCACAACGTCTAAAGCAAGTTAGGTTAGGTTAGGTTAGCTCGCGACCCAAGTGAAGCGAGTTTATTTCAGGCAGTTAGCGAGCGCCAAAAGTCTTGGCTATTTGTAAAGTGACGAATTATATATTCCTAACAGCTTTCTTTTCTGTAGAATATAATTACCACAAGAACGATTTTAGACACCATTCATGTATTTTAATACCTATATATTGTATTGGGTTCCCAGTCAGAAAATTTCACCGTTCGCCACTGATATAAAATACGCCTTTTATAGTCACTATGTAATATTACGAAAATTATTTTTGAAGCATCATATTCCTTAGCGCTATAGGCACATTTTATCCCAGAGAAAAATGCACAGGCAGAGCGGCAAGAACAAATGTATTTATACATTATATAACTGCTACATTTTATTAACTTGCATATCCACCCATAGTGCAAACATTTTTGAGAATAAACAAAGCTTGAAATCGATTTTAACAAATTAATTAAATTTGTTTTTGTAAGCAGAATCCTAACATTAATCAATGCCTTGAAGGTCTTATTAGCAAGTCAATCGTAAATTAGGTATTGCATAAATCTGAAGGAGAAATAGTGAATACATATCGATGTATTTTATGTCTATTTTAACAATGTATCTATTCTGTGACAGTGATGTTGTTTACATTATTAATGCAGTACTTGTGTAGTTTTTTTCTTTATTTTTTTAATGTGTAACTATTTTCTGATCTTCTTGAATAAAATAAAATTAATTCAACATTCATACTATTTATGATTAATAATAGTGGTTCAAAATAGAGCAAGTTGCTGGTGCTAACGGTCGGTAAACAGGTATGCAGGTTTCCTCACCGAATTTTCTTCAACCGTTAAAGCAATAATTAATATAAAATACACACTTAACTAAGAGGCCTCGGAGTGGGATTAAATATGCAACCTTCTCGCCAATCTGGTCCAGTTATTGCAGTCTGTTACTGTTTTTTTGTGGGAAGAAGACATCTTACCTTCTTCTGCCTTTACATATCAATAATAGCGCTGTATTATTATACTGTCCCACTGCTGGGCAATGGCCTTCTCTACTACTGAGAGAGCTTAGGTCTAAATCCACTAAGCTGACCTAGACGTTTTGTCTAAAAATATTGCAGAATCTATATCGTATAGTTTTGGGCCAGCCGCTTTTCTAATATCAACGCCTCTAGAGAATAAAGTGTGAACCAAGATTACCCCTGTAAACTTGACAATCGAAATTGTCTTGGCAAATTGAAATAAACGCACGACGAACCAAACAATCATGAAAGGAATTTGAGACTTTGCACAAGTTTGTGACCATGTAGAATACAACAAAAAAGTATTTGTATATAACCTGCACGTAAACGTATTTAATGCGCAGTTATTTCCACGGTCAGATAAGGTTGTTTCATAATTTTTCAAAATTATCTCAAAGTGAGATCAGTGAGATTGCGCAAAATGATTCGCTCCGATTTCAGACAGCTTATTATCTTGACATACAACGAACGCAATAGATACCGCAGACGTTTATCTTACACAATACGTTTTCCAATATTATTTGAAGCTATCTCACTTGGTAACGCATGAATTTGGAAAGATTTCTGAACTGGCAACAAGAAAAAAGGACTAAAAATAAAATTAGAGTCCCTCCTAGTCGAATTACGGCCCCGGCGGCCAATCTCAGCGGAGACCAGCCATATACGCAAGAGATATTACAGTGCACAAGTGATGCGCAATACAGGTACACTCACTGTTCTTCTCATAGTTCGGTGAGACGGCAATCCGACATGACCGGAGAGAGATCAGGCGTTGTACCAACGGCTTTACGTGCTTTCTGAGGCACAGGGGTATCACACAACAAACTTCCTGACTCCGAGGTGGGACTGAGTAATGTTTGCGAAGGAAAAACCCAAACACTTATTTTTGGCTCGACCCGGAATTCGAATCCAGGTCCTCAGCGCCATAGTTCAACTCGTAGCCCGTACGCATTACAACTACGCCACCGAGGCAGTCAAGGCTATTACCTCCCCTGTATTATAATATACTGGCTACTGGGCTCGGGACCCTTCTACTATTGAGAGGGTTTAGGCCTTACTTAGTCCACCACGCTGGTCTAGTGCGGTTCGACAATCGACTGATACATATGAACAAGCCAATTTAAATTGTCTAACATCAACGCGGTGCGAATTCGGCTTATTTGACGTCATACTATTTTCCATGTGTATTGGACATTAAGGACGGTATAGTAATTAATGCAATCAAATTTAATGTGTATGGGTGATTTACTTTTTTAGCAAAAGGATTTTTTAGCTATTTTATGGCTGTCTGTAGTTTGACGTCACAAAGTCAAAAACATTTTCGCATTTGCCAAAGACTGCTTAAAATTAATGACGGATGCACAAGCGCTCGCGACTAATGGACACACAAAATAAATCTATCTTTATAGGGTATCTTTTGCATCATTAGACATACAAAATAATAGAACATGAGAACAATAACAAATCATACAGCGCCGTATAACTGTGGGCCATAGATTATATTTCGTGCGTTGACACCGCTATTTTTTTTTTATTTGCCTGCGTCAATGAAATAGACTACGCGATGCCGTGAAAAAAATCATGTGTACTACATACCTACTTATTTCTTATAAAATGACTATGTATATTTTTTCAGAATAGAAGTATTTATATTAATCCAGGACAAGATAGATCTATGTGGCTCATCCAAGTCATCAAATAAGATGTAGTAAGTCTCACTAAATTAAATAATAGTTAACCTTCATTAACTAAAATTCCACTATTACACGATAAACAATGACTCGTTTAAATTGTCCAAAAGTAAAGTGACATGAAACCTTATCATCAACGGAAGGCATCAGACCGATGTCTGATGTACAAATACGAAGGCCCATGATCCTGCACGCGACGTACACAGATGATTTCATCGTAAAAACAATTAGAATTGTAAACACAGTAGTGTCAATATTTATACTGCGAGTTCTTGTCGGATATGCGAATTTGTGATCGCAAAGGTTTTGTGATGTACCACGTTATTACGTCATCGAAAATGGAATCTTGAATTTTATAAAGAATTTCAAAAATGGAAGATGGAAAACGTTTCTTAATTATTTCAAAAATGGAAGATGCAATTTCTTTAATTTGCGCCAAGTACGTCGCCGTCTATGATGAAAAGATGGAAATCGAATCAATTCGAAATTTAAAAACAATTACTTTTTTATGATATTATTATTTGCTTAACGTCTTAAGTGTTGATGACATAGAAAATATGCTACTTCGTAAACTTTAAATAATACTGCACACCCTCATACATACATGCACACACACACTCACATTTACATACACATTATTGACAAACGACTCTTTTTTGCAAGCATGCTAAATTGTGTTTCCTGTGGGTAATTGTATTTTTTTTTTCTCATTTATCATAAACCTACATATTCTTTTCATTTTATTGCTTTGTTTTCCTCACATATTACATTTTTCTCACTGTCCATATTATTTAAGCCTTTATTTCATTAATTAGTAATAAATAAAATTGTGTATATTGAAGGAGAAAGACATTGGCTCGTGAAATAAAGCTAATTCGCAAGCTAAGACAATATTATATTCTTCTGTGAAAAAAAATAAACAATTCAATTCTAATTCTATATAAACAGTAATCATTGCATCTAACGTTACGAGATTTACGGGAAATATCCATTTTTATCTCTTTGTATGCTAATTTCATTAGCTGTAGAGTGCAATAAAGACGTCAAGCCTCATTCTTATTCATAAATAAAATTACCAACCATTTTATTGACACGCATTTCCTAGCAGGCATACGAGTATAAAGACTCTTTACAAAAATAATATAAAAAAAAAAACAAACAAACGCGCTAAGCCTTTATCCGTAAAGGGGTAGGACAAACATGGCATCCACTTTTCGACGTGTGTGTTGCGTCCCATCTAGGGGTGAGTCTATCGCTATATTGAGCACAAACTCCAGATTCCAGACTGATACTGAGCAAAAAAACTCAAATTTAATTTTGCGCGACCCGAGATTCGAACCCAACACGTCACAGCGGTGTCGTACCGCGCACGCAATACAACTACACCGAGACAGTCTAAATATAGCTTAGATTAATCACCAAAAACATTTATCGGCTAATAATATTGCTATTAAAGCCAACCGTCTTCTCACAGGTATAAAGACCGACAAAAACATATAAAACTTGTTTAGGTTCGGTAATATGCAAATCTAAATACGTAACCTCAGTAAAAAGCCTTGATTCCGAATTCACAGACATTTATTTCAATATCATATTATGTATAAATTTACAATTTATTTTGCACGAATATAAAAAAAAAAAACAATTACAATCGAAAAAAAACCCTCTCATCACAAAATAAAATCCTAAATCCATGTAAATCCACCCGCACACGGAATTATATTACCAGTTTAATTAATAGAGAGTGACTTAAATTAAAAAAAAAATCGACCTCCTTGACACCCAATTGGAACCCTAAATCCGCACCACCACCATACATTACTACACTATTTTACGTGAATTATTAAATTTGACATTTTTCATATTTGGGCATTAACCTCGTGGTGGCTTCAGTTCCACGTGCCGGTGAAAGTTCTTGTTTATGTTTGACACACGTTGCGGGCATGTCAACTGAAAACCGTGTTTGGCAAACATTTGCCATTTTCTACAAATATTTGTATCATACGTGATAGATATCGCGTTTTCCAATTCAAATAATTTATATTCAATATCTAGTACGTTTATACTGAAATAACTTGAACAAATTCAAAATTTCAAATAATGACATAAAGTTTATTAAAATATTTTTTCTTTATTCAATTTACAAAAACACTTTTTAGTTGATTTGAGCGGTGAAAAAAAAATATTTATTTTTATTGTCGACTGTACGCAAATACATCAGCATCACATGGCTTTCTAAAAATATTCCTAAGTCTACTAATATTTTAAAAATATGCGACTTATTTTTTTACCATATCCCATGACTAGTAATTACTAAGAATTATAGTAACAGTCACTGTTTGATCAGGCAGTAGGAAATGACATACCACCATTATCACCAATGGCCGCTCAACTTACCTGAAAAGATAAAAAAAATACATTACTTACACAGATAAAAAACAAAGACGTTGTTTTTCAAGAAGTTAAACAGTTTAGTTATTTAATACAAGGTCATACCATTTTTTTTATTTATTTTATTATACTCCATTCGCAAGCGCAGCCGCTAACCTACGTAAGGGCTTTTTGGGGCAGCCTAGGGCCCCGTGAATATATAAGGCGCCCGTCCACATTAAAGACTTGGACTGACGAGAGATGATTATCCCTCGCCAGTCGACATAATTATGCCGGCCTATTTGAAACCGTTAAACACAGATTAATCCCTGAACGCGATGTATACGCTGGCCTGATAGGTTTAACATATTGTATAAGATGGTCGATATCCAGGCGGAAACAAATATCCTTCCTATCCTAATATTTATAAAGTACTAGCTTTTGCTCCCGGCTTCGCCCGCGTGAAGAAGTCTTCCAGGTTAAATTTTTATTTCAACTTACTTGATATGTATCGTTATATTATGACCAAATTACAGAAAATCATCATAAATTGTAGCCTATGTGTTATTCTGATGTATAACTAATATTACTTTAAAGTTAAATCCAAATACGTTCAGTAGTTTTTTCGTGAAAGAGGAAAAAAATACATCCAACCTCACAAATTTTCGCATTTATAATATTAGTAGGATTAACCGACCTGGAAATGTAACTTAGACCTTCCCTATAACAGTCCATATACGCTGCAAAAAATGGTCACAAAAAGAAATTTTTAGCAAGAATTAAGCAAAAATAGAGTTATTTAATCACCGTATACACGAGTTATTTAAGTTTTACGATCTAAGTGCCTCGTACAAAAGCCATTATCATGATATTATCATGTGCATACGTTTACGGCTCACGTGTAGCCTTTGTGTTGTTAATCGTACATATTTTGCGGACATTAGCGTATTTCTTGCGTAAATAGTATTTGGGAAGAGATCCTGATTTTGTTTCTGGTTTTATTTTGAAAATGTGATCACGTGATGTTATGTGCAGTGAAGTAGAGAAGGTTGTTGATTAGCGAGAGATACTGCATTTATGCGGATGAAAATATGTCCGCGTACGAAAACAAAACTGTACGATGACGCAAATAAAAAATATAACAAAAATCTCAATGGAAAAAAATAAATGCATTGTTTAAGTTTCGTAACCAATCGGCGGTGAAGGTTCGGCCATTTCTTTGATTGGAATTTTTTTGAATCGACGCCTCGCAAGGCTACAGATTCGACATGCGTTTATAAATACAGCATTCGGTTTAATTTCCTTAACATTCCGTCTTCGGTGAATTAGATTACGCAGCTGTTACGTGCATAGCTTTCAAGAATTTTGCGCACAATATAGAGTCACGACTTTGCCCCTATTAGGAAGGCAGAGGTGTAAACACATTTCGCCAGCTATCTTATGTCCCATGTAATAAGGGCGAATATATAAGTATTTAACAACTGCAGACTCCGATATATACTAATTATACCAGGGAAATCAGGTATGAATTAGGAAACATGTTACGAATAATTAAAATTTTTTTTTAATTAAAATTTTTAGATAACTCTTTTATTTTAGTAAAATTATGTGTAATTAATTCTACCAAATTTGCGTCTGATTTAACTAAAAATCAAAAGGTATATGTCTTAAAAGAGTATTATACCGCTCACAATATTATAATTGACACGCGATATAAAAGGAGAAAGAATATATAAATATATTGATTTAATGTTAAGACTATTGCTCAGCTTTTACACTTTCTATATTATAATAAATCCTATCATCATTTATTTATGCATTTAGAAAGACTAGGTCAGTCAACCGGCCAGGGGGGCAATGAGGTCAGGCGCGGATCCAGTTAATAAACAAAGTATTCCACCCCCCATAAATAAAGTACAGAGTATGAGTTACGTACTTTTAATGATTTCTTTGCTTTCTACCGAAAGGGTTTATGTTATTACCCCATTGTCGTCCATGACGATGCTCATGGGAATGATTAAACGTTGTATTTAGTAAAAGGTGTTCGCTAATACATTTTTTATTTTAGTGTTTTTTGGTTTCCGTCTTGAGGTATGCAAGAAAGAAATAAACATATTTTAATACTTATAGTATGTTTCGATTAATATATTTTAAGCACAAAATGAATTTTATTTTAAAGTTTTATAACGACAATATATTTCAATTAACTTTTTGAATAAATTAATTTGCATAAAACCTAATTAATAATTCAAGTGTCTTTGCTTGTAAATTATTATTATTAAGCAATTAATTGGCAATTTTTACAGGCAATAATAAATAAAGGTAGTGGTTTTTATAGGTACAAGAAATTAAGATTATTCAACAAAAAAAAAAACATTAACGTCGAATTGATAACCTTCTCCTTTTTTTCAAGTCGGTTAAAAAGATAAACGGTGAATATTTCAAAAATAGAACGACTATATTTGACTTTTTAAAAATGGAACAACACATTAATTCATTCATTAACATAGATCGATATACAATTTCCTTCGCCGACAAACACACTTATTTCTGAATGTTAGAAGCGATAATGCTTCGCGCACGAGTGATTTTCACTTTTCATTTGTACTGTTTACTGTCGCAAATTGTTCAGAAGAGCTGCGAGCGTCTATTGTTTATTATTTACAAAACAACATACCTTCGCACCTTGAAACAAGCTGATGCTACCTTGACGCTGCTATGATATGGGGACGTATTATATGAAATAATTATTCCATAATATTATACGTATGATACTTCTTTGATGAGAAAAATTGTTTTAAAAATAACGTCACTCATAACAACTTCCGATCAACTCTATATTGAAAGAATATTCAATTTCTAATCTGGTTCTCTTTTTTTTGACCGGCCAGTAACTATTTACCTCATGGTAAACGAATTCAGAGCGTTGTACAATATTAGGATTCAAAACAATTTGTACCACCTAACAACAAAGGTACAAAATCAATATAAGAAAACATTTATTAACTAAAAATAACCCAATCCGTTCCGCGATCGTGGTGCACTGACATTAAACCACAAAATTGGTATAATAATGTCCTGAGGTCACGAAACATTACCTCGAGCAAGCCATAGACAAAAACTAACGTTTTTCCCACAATATTATTTTATAATGATTTCTCATGTTTACGCGAATGTTGGACATTATTTTAAATATAATTATTTTTTGTACCACGCAAAAATGTTATCCTTTTATCAGCGAGTTTGTGATCAGTGTAACAAACGCAGTACGGAGACAATAGACATGTAGTACTCAATTTAAAATAATTTCAATACTTTTAATATATATTCTCATCTCCTTATTAGATAAAAGTTTCATCAAATTTCGCCAAGTCTTGTTAAAAAAGCACAAACTAATAGGTACAATATAAATAAACAAATCTTTTTACTACCATTGTAACCGCAATGGGTGTAAAAATTTACCTTCAAGTGGGAATCACGTAGGGACATTTTTTCATTTTCATTCGTAACTATAAATAGGAAGAGGTAAACCAACTTCCTTAGTACATTTAGTACTGGCTCACATTTTTTAATTTGGCATACAGCAGTAGCGAAAGCAAGGAAATCAAACAATAGCAAGGCGGCCATCAATGTAATTTCTTCGTTTATGTTAATATTTTATAAAAATATTACTTGATAAATTCGTTTATTAATCTTTCGCAAGAATTACTTGAATGTTAAATTTATTCTCCTTTATGATGGTTGGTTATGGTTAATATTTAAATGTTGAACATGCAAGGTCAATAGAATATTAATAAATCTATATAGAGTCATAAATTATTTCTGCTAAATATCAGGGTCGAAGCGTGAAATTTTCTGATAGGGGACCCGACGCAACATATAGACACTAATATGCATAAATGCGGTCTCCAAATCGTTCTAATGATAATTAGATTCTATTTCAAGGGAAGTCAGCAGGAATCGGGTTATATGGACCGTTCATCACTGGCACATAGCTATTAAATACCAAGTGCTAGTCTCACAAAAAAAAATTTAGAGGTATTTTTATTTCCGAAAAATATTCATACGGGCAGAGCTGCGAACAAAGCTAACTAACGTATTTACATAGATTTTATTCATGCCAATTGTCATAGAAAAGAAAAGGCAGACATGATAACGATCACACATTCTTTAATGCGACATACATATTTATGGCCCAGATAGATACGTGAAGAATTCTATCAGGCCCGGATTTAGATTAGACATTAGGAATTAGCTCTAAACTATTTTCATCATACAGAAAAAAATAAGTTTTGTGAGTGGCTTTTGTTATAATAAATATTAAAAGCCAACAGTAACATAATAACAAACAACTACGAAAAAAATTATAAAATCCCTACTGCATTTAGCGTTTCACATTACAAAGAAGGGAGGTAACGACCCCCGATACTATCACTAAGTCCCACTCTGGACTCACTGTTCAATGGAGTCATACGTTTACATAGAACATTATATGTATCAATTTCAGTGTATCAGTCTAATATTAAAAATAAAATTAACAGGCACTTTAGGCATACAAGTCTTAAGTTATTACCTTGTAAATCTAATTAGCTAGCACTGCAGATAATTCTTACCACGCGCCACCTATATTTAACTTAAATTGAACCAATAAATGTCTTTATTTAAAACCATAATCTTTGACGTTTATTCTAGTTAAGAAATAAAAAGGTAACATGAAAACAAAAAACTAGGGGGGATAAGATGTTTTGGAGCTGGCTGTACCAGCGCGGCCAGCGCTAGGCGAAAGATAACATCTCTTATTAGTAGTGCCCAACATTCGGACATTTGGTAGTGGTAGGATATATTATATCTGCCCGGATAGCGACTACCGTACACAAGGTGTTACCGCCATAGTAGCCCACGTAACCGTCGCGTTCCGGAATCAACCTGTGTATATCCGGTTTCAACAGGCCGGCATAATTGTGTCGATAGTCGAGGGGTTATCATCTCTCGTCAGTCGACATTCTATTGGACCCCGTTTACCATCAAGAGCAGAGAAGTCACTGCAGTGCTCGTAAAAAAAATATGACAGCCATAGAAACATAACTATACTATGCATAAATCTCGTCTTTGTTACATAAATCATTGATAACAAAAACGTATGAGTGGCACGTTTTGAATGCATTATCTGTTTTGCGGTTCTTTAGATGTACTTAAGTCCTATACAACGGTATCTTGTTCGTTTTTAGTTTAAATTAGTAATTTTTTAAGTTTAACCTACACAATATATACCTGTGAAAATCGCGCAATGATTTTATGTCAGTTTTACTAATCAAATTAGGAAAAGATTGGCCTTATAACCTATCCCCGAGGAATATTTATTAAACGACAATAAAGGTGGAAGTTATGAACTCGACGTGATTTTTTTTTATATAGTTATCTGAAAACTCGGGTATTTATGAATCAATTTGAAAAATGCTTTTTTTATTCGAAAGAATATACATCCAAATTAGTACCATAGTTTTTTTTTTCATTTGTACGCTTTTGGTTTTAATTCAAAATCTTTTTTATATATTGAATATATAAAAAAAATATATAAAATACTATTTTAATGGTAATTGTTGGCTCACTAAAATCTTTTACTCTCTAAACACTAGAGAAGGGTCCGGTCCGTTATTTAAAATTTCCTTGCGATTGTCTGACGCTTGATAAACGACCGTATTGTCATACCAAGGACACGCCACACACGACACGACTGTCGCTAGGACTAGATCTTTATTCGCACTGTATGCGCATGAAGTCATATTTCTAATTACTTATTATTATATTACTTATTATTGTAAGGTTTATTACTAGAACTGTCGACAGCTTTCAATATACGATCCCGATCTTAAATAAACCTATCACAATAAGTCGTTTCTAGCATGACAAACAAAACTTTACTCTGATTGGTAGATTTTCACGAGCGATCGAAAAAGAGCTATTATGTGGTCTTAATTGTGTTTTTAACAATTGGGGTGTCGAGAGGGATGAGGCCCGCTATTTGATACGCAGCTCAAACACTCTTTCCTCTAGGTACCTATATTACGTTAGCACACCAATATCCGTGAAGGAATAAGTATTAAATACAATTTTTTAACGCGGCTGCCTTCGCGAGAAATTCCTGTGCAGGATAAATATCTGTAAGATTATACACTTTCCCGACATAAATTGCAACTTTAACCGTTCTGAACTTATAGCGAAAATTATACAACCACCCTAATTATTTTAAACCCTTTTCCGTCCTACACCGTACCAAAAAGCCTATCTTGGATCGATATTATCACACAAAAGGTTTACCACGATAACTCGTTCGAAAGCGTGCTCTAAATCGTGAGCCGTTTCTACCTTCAGGTTATAACTTCTCATATTTATATGTATCGAGTAAAACTAGAACGCAAATGGAAATCTTAATCGATTAGTTGCACTGATAGTTCGCCGCTGAAACATTGGGTTATACACACATGTGTATATTATTGTAATGACTATTATTTTAAAATATCAATAACTAGTTCATCCGACAGACGTTGTCCCGTCTTAACTATGAATTTGCAGCGCGCATTCTGCCAATCGCTGACAGTTATTTCAAACAATTGACAGTTATATAAAATTAATATTGTCGTTAAGTTTTGTTAAATTTTCTAACTTTCCGCGCAATTTTTTGAATTTTTTCTATCATAAGAAACTTCTCCGGACAATAACAAACAAAACAAAAAAAAATAGTGAAATCGGTACGGTCGTTCACGCGTGACAGCGTGACCAAGGGAAATAGGGATTCATTTATATATATACATATATAGATTATAAATGGAGACGGCCCAAGAACCGTTGGCTTGACGTTCTCCGGGAAGATATGAAAGTCAATGGTCTTATGAGCAAGATGCAAAAGACCGGGCGAAATGGAAAGATCGAAGAAGGCAGGCGGACCCTGGCATCCAGGCCGGGATAATCGCCATGCAGAAGATCAATAATTATAAATATAATTACATTTTAATTAAGTATCTTACGGCAAATACGAATTCGTCATATTGTTATTAACATGTATTTATCATTTATGAAATTGGATCTAGTTCTTTCCCGTTGTTGTGGTGGAAACTGATTTCTGAACTGGTGGTAGAATAAAATGTGATTGAATTTAAATAAGGTTTATCATTTTACAGATTCCAATAAATTATTTCATTTCAGAATTAGTTGACGTTAAACTACATTTTACTTACATTGGTCAAAATATAAAAATAATAGAAATAAAGTTTATTTTTAACCAATCTCATTTATGAAACAAAGGAAGAAAATATAAAGTTTTACACGGCAACTTTTTCCTTAAAACTGTAATTTATAAACGTTTTAAAACTTCCGTATGCAATAAGCATAAGGAAATATGGAAAGGTACCGAGTGACGCGGAATTTACACCCACAAACCGACATTTTTGAACGATTCATTGATTGTAACAATTAATTTATTCTTTTGTATTTCATAACGGACGCTTTTGGACGGATAAAATAATCATTTTTCAATAATAGCTAGTAATTTAATTAAAAAGTCATCTACGCTTGTTTTATAGTAGATGTCTAATGGCCTATAATTAAGTTAGTAATTTTAACATTACACTCGGTAAAGGTTAATAACCAAAGGTATAAAAAACTTATGACACGCTATTTTGGAACTAAAAACATAAGAGTAATTTCTGAAAATTTCAACCATACTTCGGAACTTGCGGTAGTATTTGAGGTATCTAGTTGTTTTGTCAGCTAATTTTATTGAAAAAACATATTTTTATAGGAGAATAACACTTACTACCTTCCATGCATTCAGAGCTCGCTGTTTTTAAATTTTTTAACCGTTGACAGTCCATTCTCCGAGGATTGAGTTCAACAGTTAAACAATTTAAAAATTTCGTACTCATAATTATAAATTGTAGGTAGATACTATAACTTTGACTTTTCGGACAACCAACATCTCTGTCCCACCCGTGACCATGAAGGCTGCAGTCTTAGAAACGTCAGGAGAAATTTATTATTTAAAATCCGAATAATAGTCGACTGCAATATAAAACAATAGGATGAGGAAGAAGACATGTCACTAACATACAGCCGAGCAAAATGTACAAAAAATCATTATTTTAGGACCGGACATACCCATTTTTTTTATTTACTTTTCGGCCCAGTTGTTTTCCACAACAAGGCGTGACTAAAAATAATTTAGTTTTTATCAACAACAATTTATCTTGGCCACTTCGATTTCTTGATATTTAAGGATATATAATATAAAAGGCAACGTATTTACGCACATTAACAATTTAATACGGCTATAAAAGGTTTTATACCGTTTCTAAAATGATGAAACAGCCAGTGACGTTAAATCTACGAATGCATGGTTTGATACGTTTAGTCAGATTTTTAAGAGGTAGGTTATGACTAAGAATGGTAAAATACTAAGAAATGTAGTTATTACATGACAATGGCGAAGGGTGAAAATTTCCAAGAGGTAACCTAAGGCAAAAAAAATGCCTTAGTTAACATACAGCAGACAATTTTACAAGAAAAACTAAGTCAAACCTAAATAAACCTAAAAGGGAAGCCGGTAGGAATAAGGTTGTGTGGACGGTTCGCCACTGTTATTATTATAATTATTAATGGAATTTTTATTTATTACACAAAATACTACAAAGTCAAAGAACCAGTTGGTACCTAACTGGTTTGCTTAAAAATGTACGTCTTTTCGCTAAAAGTAACGGAAAATTTTTGCATACAATTGTGTATTGTCAGTTTTTCCGAGTATGCGTTATGCATGCCTAATGTCCATAAACATCAGCAACGATATCCGATAATGGACGTTATACTGAGGACCTTAAGGCGAAATATCATTAATTATCACTAAAACTAAATATTTTTTAATTTATTTTTATACACATTAGAAAATTCGCATGTAAATGATCAGAATTACTGTTTTATGACTATACTGTAGCAGCTTTTTCGCAAATAAGGAATTTATTTATTTATCGCATTACTTGGGAGGAATGACAGGTCTAGCCATAACTATCCCAATAATTTAACAACGGTAACTAGGTATTTTAACGAGCAAGCTCCTTAAATAAAGAAAAAAAAAACTAGGCATTTTGAAATTTATTGTTCGCTTTGACAGATGAAATTTGATTTTGACGCCATGTTTATTCCGATATAAACCTTAGTGTAGACGGCCAGTTAGTTAATTTATTTTGACAGTCAAAGCTACATTTGTCAAAATTATAATAGTTGTGCTGTTTAACTCTATTTTATATTTTATTTAGCGACGCATGTGTTTTGGTAATTCTTATGGATTAATTAGCTATAATTTTACAATTAATAAATTAGCTGTAAGCATTACGACATTTGCCGCATTGAATTTAAAAACTTATCTTTCGACCGGTGTATAGGTGTGTCAGTATGACGAACAAACAGACCGACAATGCGATGATTCACGTGCTGCGGCGCCGGAGCAAACAATTTGTGTTCATTGTGCGATTACACACCGCATACATAAGGTTCAAGTGTTTGTTTATCTTTTTTCTTTTGTCGGGCTGAGTTGGTAAGGTTGGTTGGTTCAATAACTTGGCGTAGTTGGAAAGGAGTTTAGCATTACGGCTTTTGATGTTAAATATAAGGCCCACTTTCAATATAGGTTTACAAAAATGAAATAAACAACGGCACGCATAGATTTTTGTCCTATTATAAGAACTATAAAGGAAGTCCTTACGGTTATTGGAATTTGGACATTAAGAAAACGGCGTTAGCATTATTTTTTATCGTGAGCACGGTAGCGTAATTGCCAATTTACGCAATAAATATCAATTCCTAAAAATTCACACTGAAACAAATACCACGAACGCATACAAATATTGTTTATGAACATTTCTCAGTAGCGATATACAACCGAAATGCTTCCTGTAACAAAAAATAGTATAGACAACGCCTTTGTTGTCTCTGCAACACCTACAACACGCAAAGTGAGAACCGCATCATAAATTACCGCTTGTTATTCTAATTTGCAATTCTTTGTATTGCAGTAAAGATGAGCTAAGGAGGTGACCTGAGGATACTTTTTTATCGTAGTTCGGAAAAATGGAAAAATGTTAAGCGTAATGAAGTCCAAAGAAAGTGCAGTCTGGCAAGAGATACAAGCTCTCCAGACGGCCGGTACAGTCATGCCGGCCTGCATAATTGAAAGAAAAAAAGAATAATTTATTGTCGCGGTACATATCCATATTATATACATAACAAAAAAATAAAATAACGAATAAAACCACTGAGTAATTAATTTCTATGTCCAAACCGTGACAACTAGGCGGCCATCTGAGCATAAGCTGGGTTATGACAAGCAAATACAGCACTGGTTTTCAGTAGCCACCTAATGTAACTTACGTACGGAATTACTTCTTCACGCTCCACTTGAAGGATATATGTTATAGGAAGGACGGAACACATATGTTGGCACACCATTCCACAGCCTGATGGTGCGGCACAGGTGTGAGTTAGTTAAGGTAAATTTTTGTGTTGACTGTTTATTTGCGATTGTCATTACTTATTACCAGTCAACCTCCCTCGTATGTTTTTTATACATCAATAAATCGTTAAATAGTAAACCTGCGTTAAAATTGCACGATAAACCAAAAAGGAGTGATTTGACGGTAAGTAATTTATATTTTTTTAATTCTTTCTGATCTTGACCACTTACCATTAAGACTCTTTACCTCGTATGTCTACGCCCTAGGAATTTAACCGACAAAATGAAGTTGTTCGTAAATTGAAATTCAAAAAAAGAATTACAAACGGCTAATCAGCAAACTAATTAAAGTATCTTATGTTCCACACCATAAGCCTAGAGCAAGTAACGCACCAGACCCATTCGTACATAATAATGTACAGAAAATTCTAAATCACCGGAAATTATGTATTCTAGCATATTAATAGATGTTTAAGGTCTGAAAATGGCAGCACGAAGGTTTCATACCGTACGTACTTCCCCGCACTTATCCTCAACTTTAACGACAATATTTTATCGGCCCTGAATGTAAATGCCAGAGATAAACTGTACAGTTGATATATAGCAGGTCATAGACCTTATATTCTAACAATGCATCTAGAAATTTATTAGAAGAATATTCAGGGTTATTACTGGGCATTATAAGAAACTTCTTAAGCCTCAGGGTGACGAGCGCAGTCCAGTTCCACGCATTCATTAATAAGTACTTAAGTACCTGCCTTGGTACTTAGTGGCTCGTCTTGTCAGTTATAATTTGAACAAAAAATATAATCCTTGATCTTAACAAATCGAAAACATCTCAAATTAAGATTGAATGAACCTCCGGTTGAGGTTATTTAGTGCAACAATAACTTGTCAGTAAGAGTTGACGAATTGTACGTGCACAAAACCAGTTTCGAAGCTCAAAGGCGACATTTAACCTTGTGTATAAAGAAATTTTTGCCGCCATATTCCATAATGTATTCCCGCCATATTTTTTTCCGTTACGCAATTTTGGGCATAATATTTAACTCATATTGTCTGATACCTTTAATATTATTGTTACCTAATGGGAAACGATTTAATTATTGTAATTTACCAAAGTACAAGCTATATAGCAACATCTACTTATACAGGGTTATAGTAATTTAATATTAAATTTTTAAAATTACTAAATAGAAATGACAGCAAGCACTTTTTCCAAGCACAGAAACAAATGGAATTTACATAATTCAATCAACTTTAACACCAAAGTATTGTTTGAATTTTGATTTTCTGTACACGTAGCACATTTTATGTAAGCGAAACTCAAGTTACCGGTTTTAAAAATCCAGGACTCTCAAGTTTTAGCGGTAATGTTCGCAATGTCGTTATAATTATTTCTCAAACTACTAAGTAAATACTAATAAGAGAAGTGTGTTTATCGTTTTAACATACATAAAAGCAAAGAATATGAATTGACTTAATTACTATGTTGCGAATTTGCGCAAGAAACATTTGAGTTTATACTCTATAACTGAAAATAAGTCGGTTTTACTTTTTTTTTAGTACAGGGACACAAACTTATTAAGTACCTAACATTTAAAAACTCTATCCTTGCGCAGCAAAATGCCAAATTATATAATTGTAATATCGACCAACGAAAGAAGTTACATTCTTCGACCTTCGACAGCATTATGTCTGAGTGTCTTGTTGAATATAAACGTACGCTGGCTAGCTCTTATGAGCAAACCACATCCACTATAGCGGGATTTTTACCATATGTACCTACTACCTACGGTCATAGGAATAGAATAGCGTGTTGCCCGAAGGATTTTGAGACAGTATACTATCACTATTATTTTTAAAAAGTACAAAATTATCAAATCTACACAGGAGTCTTTTTAATGTTTTAAGAACTATAAGACACTGATCTCCCCGCTCCCCCACTGGAAAATGACTCTAACTGCGCTTGTGTCAATGGTACTTTTCAACAAGTAATTATTGCCCGGAAAAGGTTCTTATGAAAGAAAAAATAAAAAAATTGCGCGGCAAATTAGAAAATTTAAGAAAACTTAACGAAATTATTAATTTTATATAACAATTGTTTGAAATAACTGTCAGCGATTGACAGAATGCGCGCTGCAAATTCATAGTTAAGACGGGACAACGTCTGTCGGGTCAGCTAATATTAGTATAGATATACAAAGAGCACAATTTAAAAATAAAACGTACCTACTAAGATGCCTACTACCTAACCCCTTCTACATCACTGTATCACGTTTTAAACTTGTGCTCCATCAAACAAATGCTTTTATCAACGTTAAATTTTCCTTATTAACATGTAAATGTATTGAAATTTATAATATTAGTCTATGTATTCGTTTGCATACAAGATTTGTAGAATTAAAGACGTAATTACATTAATCCATTATGCGAAAGTAAATACGAACTATGTTATTAAGTACAACTCATTGCTTTGTGCATTCTTTTAAAAAAATACTCGTAATATAAGATATAACCACGCGTCACGTTTGTCTGTCTGAATGTGATCAACTCAAAAACGAACGAAGGGATATCGATTAAATTTGAGTTTTTTTTCCAAATGAATCACATGAGTTTTTATTTCTAAGTCAAGAATGGGGATCAAGTGTTTCTCATAGAGAGGGGGGTTCGAGGTTCCATTAAATTTGAGTTGGAGGTGGTTTAAGATACTGGTAAGGGCATAGGCTATTTTCCGTCCCGGGATTTTTATCCCGGAAAAACCTTTTCTCACGGGTAAAACAAGCAAAAAGTAATAAATATATAACTGAGAATCATACCAGAAACACTTAATATTCTTTGGTAATAAAATATGCTAGAATTTGTCTAGATCTCCCTTGTCTATATCTGCTGTGTGATGGGTAATTAGTAGGTATGATGTGAGGTTATATGTTACTTTAAGATAACGAATGTTATTCAATGCCACGTAGTCTTAATAATTCAATGTTTTATTACCTTCTATCCCCTAGAACAAGGATGGCGACCGAAGCCACGTGTGCCAGTGGTGGCACTCAACAAAATATTACGGGGACCAGTGGCAAAGAGTTCAAACAACCCAATTTCTACCGGTTTCCCTTTTAGGTTTGTCGTCTGTCTTAGGTTTTTCTGTTCTATTGCTCGCAAAACGTTAACTGAGACATTTTTTTGCCTAGGGTTACCTTTTGAAAAATTTCACCCTTCGCCACTGACGGGGACTAGAATAATAATGAATGTATGCCAAACAAAAAATAGTTTCGACCTAAAAAAACACCATAAAAAAGCATTTGAATAGCTAACGCCAGGCCATAGGTATCACGATAGGAGGATATATGTTTTTAACAAAAATGGAACGTTAACCAATGAAGGTTTACTAGACAGTTTCATCAAACAGTCAAGTTAGTTGAAAGCGTAGAATTTTAGAACTTACCAAGGCGCGGTAACAGCCCGTTATCTATGACACTAAATACCGGTAAATATCAATATATCGCCGGAACACCATGATTACGGATTTCGTAAATTGCCCGCAGACACGAAACAAGGAATTTGGGCGGTACACGAAGGGAATTACATGGTGTATTGTTGATAATTATCTTGTGAAATTTCAATGGCGTTTAATATTTCCTGAGGTATATTTAAGGTGCTAGCCCGCGGTGTAAACACGCTTCGGTACAATAACGGTGCAAATATTTACTTATAAGTTATAATGGTGTCACGGCACGCCAAAAACAGATGTTTATATACGCTAATGATACTTTAATATTAATCTTTTTCAGCCCCTACACTTTATTTAGTTAAGCCTCTAATATAATACAAGGTTATAACCATTTTTGGTATAGATATGTTGCCAACGAAAGAGTCATTGGATCCCAAGGAGTTTCTACAACCTTTAATTCCCGAATACCAAAAAATTGCAGGATATAGTTATGTGCGCTCAGAAAGCGACCACCGTTCGCAAGATTAAAACCGGCAAAGGTGGCCCACGTAAGCGTGTGACTGATAATCATTTCTGGACAGTCGACACTATTTGAATCCTACTCCGCTTCCTCTCAAGTGCTGCGAAGTCGACATTTCGACATTAAAGGAATTGGAATTAGGGGACGAAAGTGCAAAATTCTGGAAATCATTTTATTTTGAATAATCTACAGACATGAAACCAAATAAAAACCTAAAATAAACTGTTCGACACTCGTGGAAACTTACCATGATTCATTAGCTATAAGAAATACCTGTACAAACAATAAACTGTTTCTTTGTGGTTTTACAAAGGAGTAGTCTTTAACTTAAACATATGTGTGTAGTTGGTTCGAATCCAAACAAATAATAAATTATTAAAACAGATAAATATACCAACGTGGACGTTGATATAAACGCGTTGGGAAAACCAAGTTTTTTGTATTGCGACAAATTCAGAATTCAATATTATAGGTTCTTTTTTATTTAAACAAACCAAAATTACTTCAATACAAATAATTTTGCTACAACTCATTATTATAAAAGCTTTTCAGAGAGCAATCTAGAGTCCTTAAATAAATTGCAAACTTTTACATTCTACAGTCTTATCTATTCCTTCGCTTTGACCACGTGACTTATAGCAGGGATATGTCTTTCCCATCAAAGTTTTACATTAGCCTTTACAATTGTAACGATCTTCTCTTAACCCCTATTCTTTAAAATATGCACAATTTACAGATCATTTTGTTGTACGAGGAAAAAATTCTAATTAAGAACCGTGAACTTTTATCGTGCGGAAGGGCATTGTTGGCACTTCAAGGGCTTTGTAAAGGGAATCATGTCGCGTCTCGCCAGTTGCCACAATGTAATTACAGGCCACAATTAATTTAAATAATACGTGACCAAATTGCTTGAAAGCATGGTGTATATTTTCTTTAAAGCCGCCTCAGCAAAGGCTCTGGACCTGACAAATAATAAGTATAGTAAGATCCAAATACTAGTTCAACTAGATATTGCGACCGTCGCTAGAATTGTGCCGGTCTGTCGTATTGGACGTAAGATATAGGTACTGCTAGCAATGGAAAATGCACTATGTACAAACCATGGTAAGCAATTTTAAGCGTGCTATTCAATTTGGACGGATGGTAAATGAAGCAGTCAGGTGCTGGAGTGGAGACTGAGATTTTTTTTCCTCAAATGAATCACATAAGTTTTTATTTCTAAGTCAAGAAGGGGGTCAAGTTATTCTCTTAGGGTGAGGTAGGGGGGATCAAGGTTCCCCCTCCCCTAATGTATTACATTGGGGGAGACTGCGATTAGGTAGACGTTGCACTGACGATTTTTTTATCCTTAGGAAATCGCATGAAATGAAGAAATTGTGTTAGAAATAGACTATATTTCCTTATATTTTTTCTTTAACTAGTAATACTTAGCACTTACGTAATACTATTAGCATGTATATTATATTATTTTAACGTATATATAGTTATTACAATACAAATAATGATCAGCATGTTTTTTCCCTTGAAACACATGAATTCCTTAAACCATAGTCATAAGTTATACATTTTTTGGAGTGTTTAAGTCCAAAAGTTTAAAGAAAACGAGGGCTATGTTACAAGTATTAATATATATCCCTACACTTCATGCAATTTTTTTTGCTACTAATCAAATCCCGAACACGATAGATGTCATTTTCCTGCAAAACTTTAGTGACTGACTAAGCTTCCTGATAATGTACAACTGGCACGTGACTGACTGACTGTAACTGCGTCATTTTTACGGCCAAAACGTGATAATGGCAATGCGTCAATGTACACGCATACTCATATTGTATCATACATGCATTCGGTTACAAGCCTACGGTACTGATAAAGTCACAAAAGTGATAAGGCCAAGTCCGCATTGGAAAAAAAAGGCGCGGAGGCACCGCGCGAGGCCTCTGTAAGCGCGAAGCCGCGGGCGGTTGCCCGGTTCGCCTCCCCCAAAGGCCGCCTCTGGTAGCCAGTATAATTGTTGGGCAAGATGACACAATGCAAAGAATAAGACCGTTACACTGTCACAATGGTTTATTAATTAGAGTACTAGATGGCGTTGCTACTCTTTATAGATGAAATAACGTTTATAATACAATTAATCGCCATGTTTAATAAACGATTCGAATGGCTTTGTTCAAACTATTTCAAAAATGGACCAATCAGAACAAAGTTTTTTGACGTGCTCACAAATGAGTAATTTTGATTGGTTTATTCTTGTAATCGGATTGAAGATTTAGATTAGGGACGTTTATTGACAGCTGATGGTAACCTAGTCTCGCCGTTTAAAAAATTATATACTGAATATTACTAGAAATCGCACGAATTCTTCTACCGCATGTAACTATTACTCTACTTGACGCATACTTTATTCTCTCGTCGGTTGACAAATACAATGATAATACACGAGGAAAAGCCGTGTTCGGTGCGAATGTGACATGAATATCAAGGGTTTCATACGAGATGAGGAAGGGACCTTCGCTTTGTATGCTAGCGCTCATCCGTAGAATGTCCTTTAGATATTGTTTATTTAAATATTTACTACATTCTTGTTAATAGTTCTCAAGATAAATGTTTTACCGTCGACAATTTTTATGATATCTTTTTTTTTCTTGTGTGACGGAAATATACACGTTAGAATTATGAAAATGGAGCGTTTATTGTTCAAAACATTTTAGTAATCTGTAGATTATCATAGTACCTACCCACCTACTAAGATAAGAAGTCTTTTTGAAAATCCGGACAACTATGTTCGAAAATATCTTTTGTTATATACCAGTGACCCGCCATGGCTTTGTGCCGATGATTACACAAAATGAATAAAAACCCAATAAATCATGATCGCTACGAAACTTCACAGAATAATCTGAAGATTATCAAAAATGAATCTTAAAACCCTGCCGTTTTGGAATCCAAAGGAAACATTTCACTTAAGGGACATTATTTTCGAAATTTTTTAACTCGGTTACAAAAACATAGGAAAAAGTGCTGATTTTAAATATGTATGAAACTTAGTGTCGCAAAAAAATGTCGCCTAAGTCAATTAGCGTTTCATTCGTCGATATATAATATTTTTTATTATATATACTTATAATATAAACCCTGTATTATATACTGTCCCACTGTTGGGCACGGGCCTCCTCTACTACTGAGAAGAATTAGGCTTTAGTCCACCACGCTGGCTTACTGCGGATTGGTAGAGTTCACACACTCTCGAAAATTCCCATAGAGAATTTCTCAGGTATGCAGGTTTCCTCACGATGTTTTTCTTCACCATTAAAGCAAGCGATAATTCACAAAGAATACACACATAATTTTAGAAAAGTTAGAGGTGTGTGCCCTTGGGATTTGATCCTGCGGACATTCGTCTCGGCAGTCCGTTCCACAATCAACTAGGCTATCGACGCTTTTAATTACAACTATTTGAATTATATTTTCGTTAATCAACAATTTATCGCGTAAAAGAATAAACGAAACCGTTAATCATTAATTACATTTTGCGAATTCGCACAAACTCCAATCGGATTACGTAACTCAATAAAAAATGTATTTTAACTGCCAATTAAATGGCTCTGTTTTTATATCATAGTATGAATATATTAGTCTAATAATAGAGTCTAATAGATGGCAATCTTAAGAGCTAACACTAAACGGATGAAAAAATTTGAATTTGGAACTTCCGCTTCTGACCAAAGACGTAAATAAAGAGGTTAAGTTTGTATTGAGTGATCTCTGAAACTATGGACTTCAAAACTCTTTTACTTTCACAACCAACTAGGCTATCGCCGCTTTTTTCAAGTAAAACATATTTTTTATTTATATATACTTACTGTGAATACATTGTTTTATAGATACATCGTATACGGTAAAACTGTGCCACGAAAATTATCTCATCTCTTACTCCTGACATAACCAGATCGATAGTTACTACACCGACGCCTTTATCGGGCTTGTCTTGACAGATTTCCGATTATCTTTATCACATCAACTGTACGAACAAGTGTAGGTACAAAACGAACAATTATTCCTTTTACTTTTATATACGGTCTGTTTGACATTTACAAATCTTAAGGCAGCGCTTGAGTGCTTGAGTTATTTTTATAAGTTATTTATAGAATAGTGAATGAAACAGTATATTAAATCAGTCAATCAGTACGCCAATTATGGCACCATAAAAATAACATAACTACGAAGGTTATAAATATAGACCTATATTTGTTGCGAAAAAAAACAGGTTTAAGTATTTTTTTTTATAGGCTTAGAAATGGTAAAAGAATCTTGAGTTCTCGTTAAGAAGTATAAATCAAGAAGATAATAATATGTTGATTAATTAAGTTACCTAATGTACAAATTGTTTTTTAGTAAATTTGGAACTAGGCTCCAAGTACTCGTGTATAGATATTTCTTTTCTGTCCAAAATATTTCTCTTCACTTAGATTATGATTCGTCTATTTTCGAACTTATCTGCTATCATTTAAAACATATTATAATCATTAACTGAAAAATCCTGACAAATTCGGATACAATTTTTTTTTACAAATCATAATTAACTTTTTTTAAATCTTTTGTAATTTGTAATAACCTTGCGTGTATTAACCAAGGAACTGTATGCAATGCATATGTACGCGTTTTAAATGCATTTATAACCATTTTTTTGGGTTAAACACGACTGCATACCGAAACGTAGGCACAAATGTGTCGAGTGTAACACATTGACATTCCGGCCAGGTGTTCGCCATTCAAAAGCATTAACCACAGACTGACAAACGGTTAAACTGAACGTTAAAAGTTTACCTTCTTTGTTACGATCGCTAAATTTTCATTTAAAAACGTTTCTTTTTAAACACCCATCACGCATTTATCCCCGAAGGGTGTGCAGAGGCGCAACCAGGGCACCCACTTTTCGCCAAGTGTGTTCCGTCCCATGATGTGATAGGGGGTGACACTATAGCCATATCAGGCACAAGTTCCAGACTCCGGGCTGATACGGAGCAGAAAAACCCAAATATCACTTCGCCCGACCCGGGATTGGAACCCAGGACCTCAGAGCGCAGCCGTACCGCGCATGCAATATAACTACCGAGGCAACTTCTTTTTTCATCCTGTAAATATTAACTGTATCTCAACTTGTATCGGAATTCGAGAAATTTATTTTTAAAATAAAATCAAAATCTTTATTAGGTATGTAAACAGTTTTTATGACAGGTCATAAAAAAAGAAAAAAAATATAATCAAACATTTATATTCATACTAATAATAGACAACATATTTTATGTGTTTATTGGTTATTGACATTGGAAAAATGTGCTAATTCTGTCAACTACAAACGGCATCGGCGGTTTAAAAATCATTCATATTTTATTATATATTTTAATTTAATTTTTATATATGAAAAACATACAATATTTTGATTCTTTTAGACTAGTAAAATAATTAAAAATACATTATTCAATAAAGTTTCCAATTATATTAAAATATTTTACAGTAGATGTTGTTGGTAAAAGTTATTAATTACTAACAAAAAAGAAAATAATAATAATTAATTAATCAAATAACAAGTTATTGCCAAACGTTATAACAATTATTTGAATTATATTATCGTTAATCACATTACAATTTATCGCCTAAAACACAACCGTTAATCATTAATTACATTTTGCAAACACACACAACTCCAATCAAATTACATCACTCAATAAAAAATGTATTTTAACTGCTAATTAAATGGCTATGTTTTATATCATAGTATGAATATATTAGTCTAATAATAGATTCTAATAGATGGCAATCTTAAGAGCATAACACTAACACTAAAATTCGAATTTGGAATTTCCGCTTATGACCAATGATGTAAATGTAAAGAGCTAAAGTTTGTATTGAGTTTGCATGTAGTGAATGATCTCTGAAACTATGGACTTCAAAACTATTTTACTTAAAAGGTATAATCTATCTAGAGTACACAGCAGTGGCGAAAGCTGAAATTTTCCGAAGGGGAACCCGACACAACTTGTAGATATTAGATACTAATGCATAAATGCGGTATGCAAATCGTTCATATTATAATTAGATTTTACATAAGTTACAAAATGGAAGCCGGCGGGAATCGGGTTATATGGACCCTTTGGTACACAGTATAAGGTTTATTTTAGACAACCATGCGCAGCCGCAAGTGTTAATAAACGATTCTAAAATCACAAGGATTATGCAATGTTATCGACGCTCAAAACTTCTTGCAGACGAAACTTAGTCCGAATTGATACTTCTTTCACTACAAGAAGCTAGATTATCTCTGACTACTAAAACCTTCTTTTAAGAATATACAACCGCACGTAGAAGCTACTTTTAATATTATAGACAAGCAATAAAACCTTTTTTAAAAAATCTACAAACGCGCGTAGAAGTTCCTCTTTGTATAAATGACAAGCAATACTGCTCTCCTTTTGTATACATATGTAGCAATAAAAATATGAGATATTTAATAACAATTATATATTAGTATAGTTACTTATTACCTAGTTGTGCAACTATTGCCACTGTTATATCGGCCGCGATAGGTCAAACTGACTTTCTACAACAAATATTACGGTTCAAAACACAAAACATTTCGTATGCACACTGTTCATAAGACACTACTGATGATTCGTAAAAATAAATAGTTTTGGTGTGCTGTGAATTTATAATAAAGGATTTCTGTTAAAGCTTACTAAGACCTACGTGTTTCTTTATTTTTCCTGCTGTACTATACTTCGGGTTATTTCCCTAAAACAAAAATCGAATTCAAGATTTTTATTAACATACTAAAAGCTTTCAAAAAACAAATTCCATAATCCGGGCTGATGCTGAGCAGAAAAATCCAATATAACTGCCCGATCCGGGAATCGGACACCAAACCTCAGCACTGCAGTCGTCATAAACTACCGAAGCAAAAATAATAGCATTTGGAACAATTTGATATTTGTTTTAAAACATGTTTGCCTTCACGATTTATCTAGCGCGAGATGGTAGAAAGTGTATCATAGCGTTATGAAATAAAACATATCGCTTTACAATGTAATAAGTATCGATACAATATTACATTGGTCAAGAGTCCGTATAGGCCGCGGCCTAGAATCGACAACGGCCTAGAGAATAGCAAATTTTCAAGTAGAGATGGCACAAATAGTAAGGAACTCTTTAAAAATGGAATATGACATTTTAGGTCACTACCTTTTTAAACAAAAAATGTTTGCAATCGGAGAGCACTTTTTTGGCTCCTGTTAAATAGGTAATTACGGGGCGGTTCAAATTGAGTAGCCTATCTAAAAAGGTCTGTATCCAAGAATGGACTGTAACGGACTGGCTGATCATGATATTTAAGGAAATTTTGTAACTAGTTGTTGTGAGACGGCTTAGAATCTTTAGAGCTCAATTAAAGCTTATTTTGATGTGGGAAATACAAATGTCTTTGTGATGCATCAGACCATATTTTGTTACTATTATATCTCTGTAATCATGGGAAATTTACAAAGGCTTTGAAGATGCTAAAAATGTTCCTATTTTTTCTTCTATTTAACGTCAATAATTGTTATACGATTATATGGAAGCAGACTGAGGTTTTTTTACAATAAACATTACATTTAATAAACCAATTAATTCAAATGTGACGCATGTGATACAAAGAAAGAAACTCGCCGAAACTCTTTTTTTGCGTCATTATGATCTAGCAAACGGTTTCTAAACACACAGATTATAATTATCTACCATCTAGACGTATAATTTAAAATAAAAGGAACAGTTTGATTGACGTACGATTAGATGTCGGGTAAAATAGAAGGCAGCTGTTTTGTTCCGCTAGGAACTAAATTTGCCAAAATCAAGTCTTTTGACCAGTAGACCAAACTATTTTTTCTCATAGACCCTTTGAAAAATTTGCTTGTTCCTGTGGCCTTTTTCTAGCTTTTGCAGAGAACGTGCATTGCAACTACCGACCAGCCATCGCGGGGCTATGTTGGGTTCATCATGCCTCTTCCGTCCTCTATCAATATGATCTGCCCACATTGATACGTGTATAGAATATTATTATAATTAAAAATCATGAGTAACGTATACATCCGAATAAGTTGTTTACATTCGTATTTAGAACTATTAGTCTTTACTCGGCATGATATAAAATAGGAGTTTAAAGAGTTGACAGGTGAAAACTCCAAAATAGCGTAGTCGCAAGCAAAATTGTAATCTGTGTAATAAGTGGGTATTATGAATTAAACTTTGGTCACACAGGGAACAGATCTTTGACATTTTTCAAGTCCTAGATAGCGGGCAAGCCCATGGTCATATCGGGCAGAAATTCCAGACTCCAAGCTGAGACTGAGCAGAAAAATCCAATATCACTGCCAGACCCGGGATTCGAAGCTGGGACCCCAGAACGGTGTCGCTCAAACCCATTATTCACATACAAAACAACCCAAACTCTTGCATACAAAAATACCTAGTACAAACTAAACATAATATAATAAACCTAATACTACTTAATATACCCACATTTAAACCAAGTTAAACTTTCAGATTTACTAGAACACAGTCCGATCGTGACTTCAAAGTTCGATTTAACCAAACCATTCCCCGGGGCGGTTATTATGACGTCATTAGACTTCTTTCCCAACAAAAAAAAATGCTAGACAGCGTAACGATGAGCGATTTAATTTCTACATTGTGGAAACTAGAGAGACATCGTAGATAAGTGTCTATAGTATGTGCAACGTGTTTGCGTAATATGGCTCTTTATGAGGAAGTCAGAGCCGTAAAAGTTATTTAGTAAGGATGTTGTGTGATTAATCCGTAGTTATTGACTTAAATTTCGTAATTCTTGATATTTTGTGAATAAAATTTGGTAGATTTAGAGAACGATGTTTGCTGTTATTGGATGCAGAGACGGCCTTTGGGGGGGGGGGGGGTCAACCGTCAGGGGCCTCGCGCTTACAGAGGCCTCGCGCGGTGCCTCACAGGACCTTTTTTTACGTTCTTACCGACGAAAAACAGAGAAACGTTTTTTTACTCTGCCCGGGGCCTTGCGTCTGTATCTTTTTTATTTCGCCTGGGGCCTCGCTTCGTTTAAGGCCGCCACTGATTGGATGTATTTCATATTAAAAATATTAATTCCTAGTTATTCCATGTATATATTATCATGTTTAATAAAATGGCAAACGAGACGGAAAATCCAAAGCAAATTCACACGAGATGTCAGTGTTTTCTCATATTATGCAAAATAAAAAGTATAAATGACGCGTTCGCTAACAATAAAATTGCATTATCTAGGTGCTACATTCAAAAACAAGGTCTAAACAAGTTTTAAGAGATTTTCCTCAAGCGTATAGCACCATAGACAAAGTCTTAACCTTCATTAACACAGTTCTAGGTCCATCATTATTCAAAGAGTTTTTATTTACACATTAAACTATTATTAGCATATGCTAAGGTGGTTTGGGTATTTAGAGAGGATGGATGATAAGAGACTGGCAAAGAGGGTTTATAAGGCGAATATGGATGGAAGAGCCGGGAGAGGTCGACCGCGCCGAACCTTCGAATGTCAGATATCTGACATTCTCAGTAAAGGCCAGGTCAAAAGTACCCGGAACCGGCGAGAATGCATGAAAAGAATAATGAAGGTGGAGGAAGCGTGAGAAGTATGCCAGGATCGTGCAAAGTGGCAATCTATAGTCTCTGCCTACCCCTATGGGATAACGGCGTGATACTATGTATGTATGTATGTATGTTTGTAAACTATTGTTTACTTTAAATTATATTTATATTTGTGATCGTAACTTCGAGTGCGTATTTATTATGGTTAAACAAAATTACATCAGCAAATGTAATGACAACTTAAACATACTAGATATTGCTCGCGGTTTCACATGCATGAACGTAACAAACTAAATATTACCGCGGAATAAACTGTCCGACATCGTTACTACGGCAGAAATAAATATAAGTCCAACAATTATCATGAAAAAAGTATCTTTTTTCAATGAGAATATAGTCAAGGATTCAACTAGTTTACAGGTCAATAACCTACCATCTGAGCCATAACTCCAAGTGACAATGTTGCCCCTTTAAACTAACCAGCTTTGACGGCTTAATACGCTATAATAGAAACGATCTCGACATTCGCCACTAGTGTTAATACTTGGCTCCCTGTCTTGCGGTCCTTTGCTTTTAATGCTATTTAAAAAATAAACAACAAATCTTATGCAGTCGATGCCGGGTGAATTTTTTATCCAACTGCATAGCGAGTAAAATGCTGAAAAATCCGCCATATTGACGTTACGCGTCTCTCTCTAAAGTCAGCTAGTATATCTAATATATTGGATAATAGTAATGGAGAGTTGGGACCTTCGATGGTTGCAACTATCGTTGTCTTTTATATGTGTTAGGATTAAGTACATAGCATATACGATATCAACCCCTACCTTGGAATCAATCGAAAATCAACCTCAAGAAAATCAAACTCAGAATAAAGTTTTTTGGCAAAACAGACGAATTATTTTGATTACTTTATTTTTGATATCAATCCGAAGATAGTATTGGAAGTATTTTTTAAAATCAACCGTTCCTCTTCATTGTGATAACTTTGCCGAGACAAAGAATAACCTTTATAATTTTTTAAAATTTGCTTACACACATCACAATAAACATCTTCGGAATCCTTAATGCATACACAAGGAAAGTGCACACCCATCTGTAGGACAATAAAGCATTGTTCACACACGAAAAGTAACTTAAGTTCCGGGTATTGGATAGCGGTGATTCACGTGTGAGTGAAAGGAAATTATTAAAGGATAATTATCGTAGAAAGCAAAAAGAATAATATGTAAAGATTATTTGTGTTAACTATACCGCAGATTCCGAATACAATTTTATAGCAATTACAGACGTAGAGATAGGGTATTAAATTAAGTATTTTTTTAACAAACGTTTGATTAATGATAATGTTTATTTAGATTCATATATCATCGTTATTATAAATATATTCATAATCAAACAACCATCCGTACCAAATCCGGCCAGAGTAAACCAACAAGACAGTAATATCAGGTAAAAAAAAATCGTGCGAAAAAAATACCGATTTCGGCTAGAGGAAACCAACAAACCTACCATACCTAGTACCTACCATAAGGTACAAAAAAACGTGCAATGTAATATTAAAAAACGATATTGTCAATGGAGATCCTTTTCTATGAGTATTAGCTACAAGTCTGTTAAGGACTTATTACTCAAACCCGCGCCTGTCCAAAACTTAACCCGCTTTCCAAACGTCCGATCCTTGACATGCATTCAAAAGAATCTAATATAATACACAAGGGGACATTTCGCAAGCGCATTTATCGACTCGATTGTGAATTATCGACATATCGATAAAATTATAATTGCGTTTCGTAATTGGAGCGTACACCGGACGTGATCAGTGAAAATCACACGATAAAAGGCATGCGACTTAGCATTTCATAACATAAGTTTTTTTTCGTGATAACCATTTCTTAACAGTTTTGTAACTGTTGCATCTTTATTTCAAACTCGTGCTGCTGACATTTGTAAAGTATGCGTATTTTATCTTTATGGAAAAAATGTTTTCAAATAATGTGTGTTATTTATTGAGTCATTGATTATGAAATGCAATGCCATAGTTATCTGTTATTTATTGTATTTTACGCTGAGAAATGGCAATGTGAACGTTACGTAAAATCGTACAATTATTGGATATAAATCTTTATGTTGATGGAACAAAACCACAAAAAAAAACAATTTTTCATAATTATACCCCATCATCGAGATTTCTTGGCATTTGAAAACGCCTAACAAAAATATTTCGCGCCAACAAAAACCTAGAAATATTTGCAAAACAATTAAATCATCTATTGTTAGTTTAGTTTTATGGAAAAATAAATATTCGGCCTTGCATTAAGTATATGCCGGAGACGTGAGTCAATACAATTAACAATAACGTGGATTGTATGAAACATTAGTTGTTTGCATAATTAAGGTGTATTTTTTCATATATATTACTACGTTTACGTTATAAACCATGGTTTAGACCAAATTTTACTATAATATACTACATTCTAATATTTTCATGATTTTCATTTTGAAATGATGAAATAGATTATAATTTGCTTTGGTTTGATTTCCTTCATTCGATGAATACATTTTCGTTAGTCGCTATCGTATTTTTACTCATAAATAAATGGTTTCATTTCGTCTTGTTACTTTTAATGGCTGCACCTCGGAATAACAAGAGCGCACGCCAAGATAACCTTGCTTAATTTCTAAGAAAATAATCATTACCCCACCTTAAAGGAATGGCCTCTTTGAAGCGAATTAATTTAGGTTTATTTAAGCTGACGATGTAGAGCAAAGCAAGAACATTTAACAAGAACAGAAACCACTGGCATGCGTATCTCGATTTAACTTTACTGACGGAAGCCTCTCGTGTTTCCTTTGTTGCTTTCTTGTAAAATTAAAAGGATTTTTCTCGCTTATATCTAAGTACTGAGGGATGAAACGAAGAAGAACCCTTTACTTAAAAATTACCAATTCATAAACATTATTTAATATTATAAGCCTTATCGATATTAAGTTATTCCACTATCCTTGAAGCGTTAATTGGTTCCCTGTACATATCAGAACCAAAATATTACCTGAAATACTAATTTGATAAGAATATTTTTTATGGCAATTTGTACATTATGCCAGTTTCAAGTTGGCAATAAAAACTTAAGTTGGCAAGTTTCAGAATTATGGTTACTTTGGACATTCCATTAACACATACACAAACCATCACGCTATTACGTCAAGGAGGTTCGTGATACTTATAAAAATATGTATGAGACGACTTCAGCCTTGTTGTATGGCTGTATACAAATTTATTTAGCTGAAATTAGCATTGTTCGTACCATTACTGAAGGTATATATTTTTTCGAATGGATTTGGACTTAAAGCACACAGTATTAAAGGTCAAAATGAGAGGACGATTTTAATTGTATTCCTCTAAAAATATAGAATGTAATTAAAGAGGGTAAAACTTAATGTTTTAACGGTTAGTTTGGAAAAAGCGCCATCTAGCGATAAATAAATAAAAAACCAATTTTAAAACTAAAATTTTCCAGCAATACATTACTAGTAACAAAAATAGCTGGAGCAACGGACTTTATCGAACAAACAATAGGTTTCTAATTGGAGAAAATTATACATTATCAGATTGGAGGCTAGTCTTCGTGACTTTCGTAATTTGTATACAAACACAAAATCGATTTATTGGCGTGAAGGCAAACAGTAATCAGCCAATAGAACGTGAAGTAATCTATACGTTTTATGAATATATTTCGTAATAGAAGTATTATATTTGATTCTGTAGAAACAATGGAGCAGACGTGCAAAACACAATAAAATATTTTTGAAATATGTTTTTCCATTTTCGGCACATAACGAGACTCATGTTTTATTTACTTTTTTAATGTAAGTTGTAACACAAGTGCAATAAGGAAGATATCATAAGTTTTTGACGTCTTAACTTTGTTTTTATTTGCTAGATCTTATAATATTTATATAGTTGCAGTCCTTGACAACTCCACGGAAAATTACAAACAATACATAACATTAATTATCCCTTTGACATAATTATTTAACAAATATATCCATAAAACAATAATTTCATAGTGGCGCGTGTTTCACTATTGTAACCAGAAATCCATTTAAATTTAAATTATTGCACTGAAACGTCTATTGAAGATGGACGGGTTTCAAACAAACACCTATTTATGGTTGAATTACGATATTGATAATGAAATACTATTGTCTCATTGTTTTTCTAACGTTTGAAAAAACAACAGTATTGTCAATGGATTCTTAAACTATAAGAACGAATAACAATTTTTTAAGCTTTCGAAGGTAAAGAAGCAATGAGTTAAATCACATTTTTTTGTGAAACTCGACAAGAAAAGATACGTAAATAAATTGAATTATTGTTGAACTAGCTGTGCTCGTGGTTTCGCCTGCGTAGAACTGTGTGTCACATTTTTTTCCCGCGTAAATCCCGACCCACGAGAAGTCATACAACCACACGACATAATCAACAGAAATCGTTACATAAAACCGTAATATATTAACCTAAGCCTTGCTCAAGAATTGCACTATCTTTTAGTAAAAACTTTTAGTAAATACGATGATTGGCGAACAAATATTTGTACACAATATCTAAGCGCATGTACAACACTCCAAACTAACGAACGTGTAGCCAGTAAATAAGTGATCTAATATTAAAATCTAGGTATTGCAAGCTTTTCTAGGTCTACTTTGACCTGCTTAGAATATAACCCGCGTCTTTTTCACAACGTCTCAATGATTTTCTGACTAGACGGCGCGACTGCATTCCAAACTATATCAAGGTTTTAATCATAACAATATCGTGATTATAATTGTATTATAATATGCTAAATGCTCAACGTGTTTTTATTTAAAAAGCAATATATTTATTACATTTTATCTCTACGTTATATGAATCACGCTCTCTAATTTAAAAATATTTTTTTTTACTTCTTAAATGTGATACAGATCTTTTTTTTATTTCATAAAACAAATATTTTGCATATACCACCTTTTTAGTCAAGTATATTGAAAAGAATAATCGAATGATTTATAATGCAAACCATGGGCTAATTATGACATTGGTATTATATCAAATTATAGCAATTATAAAGATTGCATAAGCACACTGTGATTTTGATCGAAAACCGTAAGAGCGTGTACACACCACGCGTGTTTTTAACATAATTTGCGCTCACTACACATTTACGCGTCGCGTTTACAGCGCGTTTAAAGCATCTTAAAAAAGCGTCGTGTGCATCGACCCTTGAACTTCGTGGCAGTACTTAACACCCGGATCCATCAAATAAGTTTTTATAATAAACAAACATAATTAGAAAATATAAAAAAAACAACTTGAAATCTAATTCGATAAATCCAAATGTCATGTCACTGAACTATGTTAATAGTAAACACACGTCTTGCAAAAATATGGTTAATAAAGCTTTTAAATACCATTAGAAAACATGTAGGTAAGTATGCAAAATATTTATCGTTTGAGACAAGAAATATATTTTTTGCACAACGAAATAAAAAGACATTGCGGTTGGTAACAGGAGATTATTATTACTAACAACATTCGTATCCCTAATGCTTTAGGTAAGTTTCAGAATGCCCAGTAATTACTCTGACTACGAAGTCGGAGACAATACTGCGCATACTGTTGGTTAGATATGGGCATGGTGACACCTCTGACTTCCGAGACAATAAAATAACCTATTTAAACAAAATAAAACCTCCACAATTTTCAGTAATTGTCTTATAAATATGATGTGGAAAGATCTGAATAAAAATTTAAATCGAGAAACCTATTCTTTGTTTATTTTTTCCTTCCCTAAATAAGACATAATTAAACGTGTCCTTGAAAACTTGTATCGTGGCTATTATGGCTGCAAAGTCTTCGAAACGTCGAGACAAAATTATAATATTAAAATCGCAATAAAATCTACAAAATAGTTTTATTTCAATGTCTAACATTCGCTTAAACATAAGAAATCATTAAAGGCGTGGCTACATCAAAACACATTTCGTTAAATACTGAATGTCAAATCTGTTTCATTTCCTACTACTCAGTAAATAATGGCGGTAAACAGCCGACGTTAAATCGAGTGAGACAATCGATTAGACGCACTATCAACGCGAAGAATTTCATAATAAATGCGTGCGCTATTTAGGCTGTTTATTGTTTTTGCGTTACATTATGCAAATTAAGCATTACATTGCCGTTTAGTAATTGAAGCAAGCCAATCATTGGTATTGTAAACATTAAATTCTACTTTTGCATAGCAGAAATGAGCAGTTATTAACGTCCGCCAATCACTTTTTTTTTATTTATTTATATGAGTAGGCATAAGCCCAATTTATAAAGCATTTTTAAATCCGAAATGAAGTCATGCCAACTTGATTCCCATTTGTGATTCAACCCAAGTACTTCACCAGAAGTTAGCTAAAATATTGCCAATTTAATAGGTAGTAGGAAAAACGATCTCAAAAAAATCTTTTTGAATATTTTATAATACCTTACTTTGACTAACCATAAACAATTTACCGTATATCACACGCATACAAATGTTTGTCCCAACAATCATTAAAGCGAATGTTTGCTGTGCAATGGAAAAATATCCTTTGTGATTGTAGCATTGTGCCTCGGGAACCGGCCTCGGCGGAGCGTGAGACGGAAGCGGCCATCTTGCTCCAATTGACAATAACCATCGGGAAATGGAATCATCCAGAAAAATCACGACGGAATCAATTGTACTGGACACCGTTTACCGTAATATGAGATGGTGCGGCTCTGTCATTTTGTCAGTTAATGCTTTATTCGATGAAATATTGGTTTCTATTCATTCTACTGATATTCATATCAATTTTTTTTTAGCATTCTGATGTTTGAAAATGTTAATACAATAAGTAAATGCAAAACATATTTGGCCCGAAGATAAACAATGTCCTGGATAGTATAAAGGCAACATAATATTTAAATAAATAAACATACCATCCCGGAAAAGTTAACAATGAAACGTTTACTACTGATAAAGATCTTTACGCGGTCGGAGCCCCGAAGAAATCGTAGCAAAACTTATATTTTATACGTCGCGTCACCCCATTTTAATACTCAACACAATATGTTCTAATCGTTGCGAATATTTAAACGTTTCGTATCAGATGAAACAGCCAAGCCTTACTATACATCTAAAGTGTAGTTGGTGACTAATTTTTTAAACGATAAGATTATTCTTCATCATGTACCAAACTCATTTCAAAGAAAGGAAGATTCACAACAAAGCTACCAATTTAGGCCAAAATTAAAATTCCACAACCCGAGTTTTCGAGATTTCAAGACATGCATAAACTAGTTTTTGTTCCAAAACTCGAAGCGTCAGCCAGAAACTTGTATTCAAAATGACGAGATTACGATTGTGGAACTCTTGAAATAGATAATTGATAAAAGAAAGTGATATATTGCATCTACTTAGCAGTGGCAGTCCATAAAACCCGATTCCTATCAGCTTCCCTTTCATAAAAACTCATTATCATTCCAAAGATTTGCAAACCGTACTTATACATATATATAATACCTATGTATATGTTGCGTCAGGTCCCCTATCAAAAAATTTCATGGTTCGCCATAGGTACTTAGCAGAAAAAAAATAAGACTCTATTAGGATTTATTAATTCTATTGATCCTGCACGTTCAACATTCAAACCCAAACCGTATCTAGCCAACATAAAGGAGAATTATTTTAATATTCAAGTAATTCTTGGAGAAGATTAATAACCGAATTTATCAAGTAATATTTTTATAAAATATTAACATAAACAAAGAAATTACGTTGATGGCCGCCTTGTTGTTCTATTGTTTGAATTATCGTGTAAAAAATGCAGGTAAGTATTTAATTGTCCGTTTGATAACATATCGATATTATTATAATTCAAGCATCACTTAAAAATCATTGGGTAGTTCTTGAACCAAGGTAGGTGTCGAATGGCCTTCCTAAAACTGTATACCTGACAATAAAATTAAACTATCTATGTAAAAACATATCCCTACCTATTGTTATATTTCTTTTAAAGTGAACTTTTTATTGACTATTTTTAACCGAAATATCGATGTCGAACGTAGTTTAGATCTCTATCAATCAATGCCAAATAAAATTGGAATAAATCTTATCACTTACCTATCGGGGTAGCTGTATACTTATTTTTAAGTTGATATTCATAATTTTCACTTACACAATCTTTTTTATTTTCCGCGAAATTTTTATTAAGATCAAATTTTTACGCAATTAAAATGGCGCCCAATCGTACCACAAGAATTCCCGCGCAATTTTTTTCTTTCGTAAACGGGTGCATATAGCAAATACTGCACCTTTATACAATTATAAAGAAATACGCGCATGCACCAGAAGATAAACAAACAATTATTTGAAAAGGTAATTATTAATACATATTTTACCTTTATTTAACTTCGTTCAAAAAGCATCTGTTGACATTGACATAAATAACATTAAAAAAATATTTGCGACAGCAGTATTTACGTTTTTTTTTTTCATATACTCATTTTAGAATCTTCGGTAAAAGTTTTAATATGGTTAAAACCTTGAAACATTCACAACATATAATGTTTTTGGAAGCAATGAAAATTAAACGCTCTCTTTGTAACAAAAAACAGATTACTACATCTCAATTTGCGAAAGAAAACAACAAAATACTAAATGACAAAATTTTAATAATCAATTTTGTATTATTTCAGCGCACGTTCGGATATTTAGTTTGTTCAATTTAGCTCAAAAATTTCTTTCGCGCCTTACATTTGCAAAAAATAAACTATCATTATTTATATTAAAATTCACGGTCATATTTTCCGTCAACTATACGCTCACAATAAGATAACAATGGAATATTCAACATCACATTATAAAACTACCAGCAAGATACGACGCGACGCCTCAATTTTTTGTAAATAACGCAAAAATTTACATTCAGCACGCAATTCCGGTTTCGCGGCATTATATTGTTTATAAGTACGAAGATTAATATGCTTGTGTCATTATGGCAAAATTACATATATTCTATAGTGATTTATTGCATGCTATTTAATAGGTTTTTTTTCGAAATAAATAAATATTTTAACAAAATAAATTTTAAATTTCTAAGAACAGAGAAACGACAATAAACCTATCAAGGTCTAGCGCGTCGAGACTAAAGTACTAATAAATACTTTTCTCAGAGAAACAATTAAGTTTTGAACATGAAAGCAAATTATGGCTCACGATTCTGCTAACTACGTTTAATCGAAACTGGTGATTGAAGTAAATAAAATTCATAATTTAATATTTTTATTCGTATTATTTTTAAATTTGCATTATGGATTTAAAATTTAAGTACAAAATAATTTTACTTAATTTATTGTACGCGTGAAATATATAAAAAAAAAATATATTTAAAAAACTTACGTGGTGTATCCGACGAATCGTCGTCCATGATCGCCAACTTGCTCGGTCTCTTGTTGTCTTCCGATTTCAAACCCATTTTCACTGCGGGTTGTTTTGAAAAAAGAAAATAAAAAGAATAAAAATAATCGCGCGCAATTTAAAATTCGAACTTCTGTACGCGATCACTTCACGCACAGGAAAAAAAAGATATTCGGGGAAGTTAATAGTTCGTTAAAGGGTTTGGGTTTGTTGATGTTTTTTTATGAAATCGCGAACGTCAGATGGCCATATTTGCGGTAAATAGGTACGCGTACTTCGTGCACGAAGGTTGGTGTCGACTGTCACGGCGCATTGGCTCGGCTTTGTTTTTATTGCACGCGAGTTGCCCGCACGCGCAGCCGCACTCGCAGAGTCGCAAGTCACCCGACGCGACGCACAAGTAAGAAAGATCAGTGAAATTGAAGCCATAATTGACACATGATACACGTACGATGATTTATTGGCTTTATCTTGGATATTGTGTAGAGAACACGATGATATTAAAATACAATTTAGAATCAGTGTAACGATTATTAAAAAAGAAAATTATATGGATATATACTTCTGTGATTTCAAAAAGGGAAACATAATTCGAAGCAATTTTAAATTTTGATGTGTGCTTTCATGACTTGTAATTATTGCAAGACGCAGTCAAATGATATTTTAAACCATACAAAATCTCTAGTATCGCTTGGAAAAATAAGCCTTATTCTTATAAGTTCCTATATAAGGAATCCATTTATTGTGACCCGCCGTGACCACAAAGGATGCAAAGTCTTCGAAACATCGGGAGAAAAGTAAAATATTAAAACCGCGATAAAATCTGAAAAATAGTTTAATTTTAATGTCCATTTATTGGTTTACCGAAGGTCGCGTCCAAAACCATCGCAGTAGAGCTCTACATAAACTATAGTAAAACCGGACTGTATCTCTTACATTCTGTCTATACATTTAATGAGTCAACTCGAACGAGATTATATCACCGCCTCACTAAAATGCAATAAGTAACAGAGAGGTTATGTTTATGGCATTGTTTTTATTTTTATTGCTATAAATGACAAGACGAGCTTGCCGTTCGCCTGATGGTAAACGATACGACTACCTATAAACAGTAGCAACACCATACAACACCTTGAATTGCAAAGCATTGTTTGGTATTCCACTGCGCTCGCCATCCTGGGATATGACATGTTAAGTCTTATTATGTCCAGTAGTTACACTGGCTACAATGTTCTTCAAACCGGAACACAACAATGACTACACATTGCTACTTGAGGTAGAGCTGCCGCATATGCTTGGTGGCAGATATAGAATTGCGGTGGTGCCTTTGTTTTCCTGTCATATAATAATCATCAACTCTCCCGAATCATTTCCTTTCTTTAAGGGTAACTCATATAGCCTTACTGATATGCGTTTATGCATGACCATGATGACTTGTGATAACATGACGATGGTAAATACTTTTATCATTCACTGATGATAATAAAAAAACAATATCTACCTCTGTGGCATAGTTATATTGTATAAGTTACTGAGGTCTTGTATTCTATATCCAGGTCGGGCAAAGTGATATTGGTTTTTAGTAGCCTCAGTCCTGTAACTCTTATAACCCTCTGCCTACCCCTGAAAAGTGAGAAACACGTGATACTATATACGTAAAAAGTATCTCTAATTATAGCTGGTTTTTAGCGACATCAGCATCAGCTGATTGTGCCCTTTAAATGACAGCGAGGTCCCCCCTATTACATAGGAAATAAAGTCCTAATCAAATTTGTCTTATCCCCATTGACGTATATTCTGTAGACATGAACGTCCATACAAACTATTTGTTCAAAATATGGAGTGAGAGCTAAAGTTCGCTGCAGCGCTAAAACATCAATCGTCGTCTAACCAAACGTTTTAAACATGCAGCGCTAAAACGCTTTAAGTAGAGTATAAGTCAAATGACAACAATAACGTCACTATTATAACCCATTACTTCACTTGAACAACAAATAATTGTACTTATTTGACTAATAATTTGTATCCACATCCAGGTTAACACTTAAACTCGAGATTTTATATTAAGAGCACCGCTCCGTACATAACCACACGCTGTCAATGTTGAAACCATACTAAAGTCCGGTATACGGATTGCTGTACAGTTGAGTCGAATACAATGAGTGTACGGAACGCCAAATCTAGTACGTGGTACAAAGGTACGTGGTATGTATATACTTATATCGATGTCTATCCCTCTATCTACCATTAAAAAGGGAGAAAGAGGTGATACTATATAAAAATAATGTAATTAAAAATTCTCTTAAAGAGTGCAAGTAAACATCCATAATGTCAGACTCGGAAGATAAGGTGGTACACATAACACAAATACCATCTCAGCGGCGGCGACTCGCAGGCTACGAAACTAGAAATCAATACGACTCCCGTGTGAAGACAAATGTTTCTTAAACATTTTACGAGATTAACCCAACATTAATTCTATATTAATAATTCACATTTTTATCCATATACGGCAAAGTGACACCTGATGGTAAGTGGAGTGGAGTCCAATACAATGTCGACTGATGAGAGATGATTACCCCTCGGCAGTCGAAACAATTATGTCGGTTGGAACTGGATATACAGAGTGATCCCGACGCAACACGCTTAAGTGGGCCTCTATGGGTTTTTCGTATTTAATTACCGATGGTGGGATATTGCTATCCGTCCAGATAGCGAACATACGCCGAGACTCACGTGCGTGGCGTTCCGGGATCTATCTGTGTATCCAAGTGTGATGACTGGCGAGGGACGAATTATGATTCGTCCCTCGCCAGTCGGCAATGTAACGAGGCGACTTCCGAACGATTTATCGTGTGAGCTCGCACCGTGGAACATCTATCGCATTCTATCTTAGGCCTGGCGCACTCTGGTTACATTTTATGTCGTATTCGCGACATGGTGCGAGCTCACACGATAAATTGTTCGGAAGTCGCCTCGGTACATTGCCTTTCCTAACGACCTTGCAGAATCAATTTAGAGTTAAAGGTGATTTTCCTCGCGTGCCAAAGGTTCAAAAGGCTGATAAAGTATTTCTTATCAGTGAATATTCTATAATGCCACCCCACCATAAGGTGCTGTCATCGATATAATGTGTACTACGTACTAGATCTGACGTTCCGAACATTTACTGTGTTCAACTGATTTGAACTGATATCCATTCAAACTGACTTTAATGTGGTCAATATTGACAGTTTGTAATTGTGTAAGACGTGGCGCTCATGATATAAGAACTCGAGTCTAAGTGTAAACTTGGATGTGGATAAAAAATATTAGTCAAATAAGTACAATTATTTGTTGTTCAAGTGAATAAATAGGTTACTACACTGACGTTTTGGTTGCCGTTTTAGTTCAGATTTTGAACAAATAGTTTATATGGACGTTCTTGTCTATAGAATATACGTCAATGGGTGCTGTGAAATAATTTTGCGGTGCGCATATATATACAAAAGACTGGGAATTGTTGCCCTAGATATTTCTTTTAATGTAAAATGACCTTTAGTGACTGAGCGATTGTATGGCATCACGTTTACTTTGATAGAAAATAAATAATATCTCATTAACAACCATGATAGTGTTGCAGTTGCGCTGGCTAACATTAAGCAATGTTTATATTGGAATAGGGATTGGAAAAGTTGTCTCTACCATGAGTTTACAATTACTATATTAAATACGATTAAACTAAATATCAAAACGAAAACATAAATCCCCTCTAGCTGAATTCGGCCACGTCAATTTCAATGGAAATTGACCAAGTACACAAGAAATATTATAGTGCCTCTTTGCCTTCACTCTCATACTCCGGTAAACGGCAATCTAACATGACCGGAGAGTGATCAGACGCTGGGCCAAATTTACATGCCTTCCGAGACACGGGAGTATCTCCAACTTCCTGTTCCGAGCTGCGACTACGTATTTATCATAACTCAGTCACATTTTTTTTGGGCCAACTCGGGATTCGAATCCGGGACCTCTTCGACAGCCCTACCGCATACCTAATACAACTACGCCACCGAGACAGTCCGCCTGTATCTATTTCACAACACTACTTCACGTCAGACTTGAACACCACTCCAACAACGTAAATGCCACAAACTGAGCCATAACTCCAATGGAAATATTACTGAGTAGAAGTTAGAGCCTACCTAATTATACCTACATTGATAAGTGCATTTAAATTACCTATTCTATGTGTACTTGACATATAATCACACTATGAAGGACTCCGTTCGTTATATAGAGATAAGACTTCTGTAGGAAGAGAAATGTGTAAACCAGTTGCAGAATAACTGAGGTAGGTTAGTTTAGTTCAACTAGCATAGCTGAGAATATAACACATAGACAAGGTCGTTACGTTTACATTAGGTCGTTACGTTTACGTTTGACATTACGTTACTAAATGAAACTGCATACTTACCTTCTTGAAAATAACACTTAAAAATATGTTACTCAAACAATAAATTTGTAAAATTAAAAAGTGTAAGTTTCATATAAAATAAATGTCAATAAGAAGTAATTTTAATTTTAAATGCCGTTACTACTTTGAGAAAAATCATCGCAGCAGCATCACACTTCTAGTCAAAAATACACACACACGCACCATATTCGTACTAAGCTAAAATATAATGGAAAATCAGAAAGTAAAACCATGATCTTTGAGGAAAATGGTCATAATTCATGGATGATTTTAACACAATGTTAACAGACGTAATGAGGAGTATGTGGTTTCATTTATTAACGCAATATCAAAATGATCATGTATTGATAAGTTTTCATACATAGTTTATGGTCAATATACAAGTATGAAAAATATCTCAGCTATGCAATTCAAGCTATACTTAGCTAGTGTTCGGTCTGCAACCCACATAATGGCGGATTAAAGAAACGTGTTGACACCACAGAGATTAGTTTTAGAATATTTAAGACCGACCCTTTCTGTCTCAATGGTACATATGGCTTACATTATTTACACTGCGTAATAGAAAGGTTAATTGAACGCAACTCAACAAGTTAATAAAGATATAGAGATCGTCCATGGGACGGTTTGTAATGTTTACTATAAACAACAGTAACTCCAACTAGAACTTTCAACTTTAACTTATGTATAACAAACAAGCCGATTGATATGGTTTTTATTTTCTTGTAGGCCTCTCTGCAATCAATACCAGGAATAGGCCGCGAATTGGATAATGGAATTTGGGGAAGGAATGGAGGAACGATGGAAACGTTTTTTTATGCGGGCACTGTAAGGTTCCACGGCACCTAATAGCAAGTAGAGTGGGCAATAAAATGTCCACTGACGAAAGATTACCCTTTGATGGTCAACAAAATTATGCCGGCCTGTTGGAACTGGGTATGCAGAGGCTGATCTCAGAAGGCAACACTATGTGACTGGATTAAAACCGGCTGAACCCGGAACCAGGAACATAAATACAATAGTTATCACTTATACGCAAACTTCCACATACCATAACAGCTTACTTGGCAAAAATGCAAAGTCATTTGGCAATTTCGACCGGAATACGAAATACTTAGCATAGTTTGTACAATAATACTACTTTTTTGTTGATGTTTTTAGTCTGGATTTATATTTACATACGATCTGTATGCTCTTGTAAAATTAGGCTACTACTCAAACTACTATAATGTTTTGTTTATTACATTAGTAAGCAAACGAGCAAGCGGTCTACCTGATTGTAGTACATGGCACTCACCGCTCTTAGACTGTAACAATGCTAGGGGGGCAGCCAGGTCGTTGATGAAAGATCTTTCACAAAATATTCCGCCCACACTTTACTCACTTTAATCTATGTTTGCTGTCTAAAAGCATATTGGAAACACTATTTTATACCCATTAAAAAGATTGTCTTGTATTCATTAACTAGCTTTTGCCCGCGGCTCCGCCCGCGTTATAAAGTTTTTCAGGCTAAAGTTTTCCGTTATAAAAGTAGTAATTTCCCGGGAGCCTATGTTCTTCCCAGGGTCTCAAACTGTCTCCATACCAAATTTCATCTTAATACGTTGGGTAGTTTTTGAGTTTAACACGTTCAGGCCGACAGATGCAGCGGGGGACTTTGTTTTATAATATATGTTTTAGAACTTTTTAAGAGGAACAATCCCGTCATACATCATTGTTGCATAACTTTAAGCGTTTACGCAGCGCACGCAACGGAAGCTCTCAAAACTAATAATTTTTCCCCGTTTTTGCAACATGTTTCATTACTGCTCTGCTCCTATTGGTCATAGCGTGATAATATATAGCCTATAGCACTCCGGGATCAAAGGGCTATCCAACACAAAAATATTTTTTCAGTTCAAACCGGTAGTTCCTTAGATTAGCCATTACTGCTCCGCTCCTATTGGTCATAGCGTAATGATATATAGTCTATAGCGCTCCACAAATAAAGGGCTATCCAACACAAAACGATTTTTTCAGTTCAAACCGGTAGTTCCTGAGATTAGCCATTACTGCTCCGCTCCTATTGGGTATAGCGTGATGATATATAACTTTGAGCACTCCACAAACAAAGGACTATTCAACACAAAAAGATTTTTTCAGTTTGGACCGGTAGTTCCTGAGATTAGCCATTACTGCTCCGCTCCTATTGGGTATAGCGTGATGATATATAGCCGATAGCACTCCACGAATAAAGGGCTATCCAATGCAAAAAGATTTTTTCAGTTTGGACCGGTAGTTCCTGAGATTAGCCATTACTGCTCCGCTCCTATTGGGTATAGCGTGATGATATATAGCCTATAGCACTCCACGAACAAAGGGCTATCCAACGCAAAAAGAATTTTTCAGTTTGGACCGGTAGTTCCTGAGATTAGCGCGTTCACACAAACAAACAAACTCTTCAGCTTTATATAATAGTATAGATTATAATTAGTATAGTCTAATGACTCAAGACACCACACCATGATCCATGATCAACATATTGCACATAAAGATTTGAATTTTAAAGCTCTAGGTTTTATTGCTACTGTTATGGAATAAAATTAAATGAAATAATTTATTTGAAAATGTTAAACATTATTTAGATTCCGTCAACATTAACTCTACCGTCAGTTTGGAAAGTAGTTCTCATCAAAGAAGACGGACAGAAACTCTAGTGTTGCTTTTTTCAAAATCAGCACTACAAACTTCAGTACATGATATAGACAAAAAAAATACTATTTTTTTGTTATTGTTTAGAACAGTTCATTCATATGCTCGCAAAATAGGTACTAAATTAATTTTAAATTTCCATACAAGTGTTATAATACCCATAGTACTTAGGATAGTAGGCGAAATGGGCAGAACAGATCACACAAGCAGCACCCGTTCACAAGTATGACGCATGTGCGACCCATCGGCCTCCTCAACCGTATTGCAGGTAAGTGGCCGACCCGTCACACGACGCCGCCGCAAGTACAGACATGTAGAGAGTATGTCATACCCTACCCGCCTAGTTAGCGTAGTGGTGTAAAGAATATTACCAACATGAGTTCTAGCATAGTCCAATTCAGTAATGTAGCTAAAAGAAAGATGGTGGTTCTAGCATAATTATTATGATACATCTCTTGAAGAAAATAAATGAAAAAATTTACGAGAAACTTCAAATCCGACTCGCATTTAACAATTTTCGTGCAAAAACCGACTTGAACGTTCTTTCTTCAAGCACTGATTTTTTTATACGTACATAATGATTGCTATATACAATTAAATAAACACATTATACGCAGCAATTGTATTGGCGACGCGATTTACCCACGTTATGACCTCATCCATTATCTAAAATGGTCGACAAAAGCAATGGACAGCATTTGTGCCAAATTTAGGCTTATGGTTTTTATATTGTTTATCATGGAACCATCGAGACGAATAGCTAATATTTTTTGTATTCTTACTGGTTAGATTAGCCTAGCAATAGCAGTAAACGCTAATTCTCGAATATAACATAATATTTCATTTCCTTCTTTTGTATCCGCCGTCTTTTTTATGCGTTAAATATTTGTGGAAACTTTATTCGATTGTGTGTTACCTATTTTAACTAGTTTGTATATGTAATATTGTTCTGATTGTTTCTTTAATAAACAAAATAGTGCGAACAAATGCAAATGTTAATTTCCAAGGGAAACAAAATAGTGACTATCAGTAGCGAAGCGATAAACTTTCCAAAAGCCGATACAACATATATATCATGTTCTATTACGCATAAATGCGCTGCAAAACGTTCTAATGATATAAATTACGAAAGGGAAGGCGGCGGGAATCGGGTTATATGGACCCTTTGTCGTAAATATATGCAATCAGTACTAACTGTTTAACGTTGAAGGAAAACATCGTGAGGAAACCTGCATACCCGAGTTCTTTATAGTAATTTCGAGGGTGTGTGAAGTCTACCAATCTGTACTAGGCCAGCGTGGTGGACTAAGGCCTAATCCCTCTCAGTAGTAGAGGAGGCCTGTGCCCAACAGTGGGCAGTATATAATATAAGGCTGATAATATTATTACTAATTGTTTTATGTGAACTGGCGGGTAACATTTACTTGAACATTGTGAAACAGGCGTCAAATGTGTCTTACACGATTTTAAGACATATCCACTAATAATCTCCTGCAATACTGAAACTAGCGGAACTAGAAGGACATTGTAGCCAGTGTAACCACTGGACATAATAAGGCTTAACATCTCATGTCTCAGGATGGCGACCGCAGTAGAATACTAAACAATACATTGTAATTTAAGGTGTTGGTTGGTGGACGGGATAAAAACCCAATATCACCTTACCCTAGATCTAAACACTGCAGTCGTACCGTCATACAACTACGCCACCTAGGCAGTTAAGAAATTATAAAAAAAGGAAAAAATGAAAACTATTCATAAAAAATAACAAATTAAAAAGAAATAGGGCTGTACGAGTTCTTTGACTTCAAGCATCAACACCATACGAAACACAATGCACACTAACATTTCACGTAAAATTTCTGTGAGATAGTTCACAGGCTATTGTTTTAGGAGAGCCGTTATTTTTGCTAGACATATAATTTGTCTACACCACTAATTCCCAAAGTGGTACAGATGGACCATAGGGGTCACCAGGAGACTTCAGACCCACGTTGGCGTGAACCAAAAAATGGGGGTCCACAATTCGCAAACGGAGGTTCACGAAAATTTATTTGGTTTGTTAGCAAAATACTACAATGCTGGCTTGACTTGACCTATCAATGTTGGCAGATAATATTGATAGTGGTCGTAAGAGGCACGGTGACCACAACATAACCTCGTGATGGCTGAGCGGTAGTTATAATGCACTTTCTCTACACCCTAAAAAATGGTCAACTGAAACTAGCAAAATCGTGAAAAGGGTCTATGAGAAAAAAAAAGTTTGGAAACCTTTGGTGTACACCATAACTGACTCACAGCCTCTTAACGAATATAAATGCACCCTTTGAAATAGTGATTAAAGTCATGTGTTTCTTACTTGCAACTTATACATATGCTTCTTATAAGTAGGTAGCGAATAGTTGAATAAGAAAGGATAATATTCTCTGTAGAGTTATTTCTGTATTTTTAAATTAAACCGAAACTTTATTTATTCCTATGTAAAACTCATTTCATAGCATAGAATATTTACTTTGATTTTTTCACTACTTATAATTCTTGCAAACACAAAGGCAGTATAGAACGTCTTCCCATGCCACAATAATAAAAAAAAACATGTAATACTAAACACAAACTCACTCATAAATCACTTGTAATATAAGTACACAGTCAATTTACAAATTCAAATGGAAAAGGACGAGTTAAACCTTTTTAACTTCATTAGCACACGTTTATTATAACATATTCTAATTCACTGATAGATATGTGATACTCGTGAAATTTACCTTGTCATCGAAAACAAGTGGAAGCGAGGTGTTTTTCTTATAGTGTCCAAATTAAATTCACACCAAGTATTGATCACATATAGTATGATCGACTTAAATTATTTGTACTTAATTCCAACTTCGCATATGATAGCCTACTGTCTTCTATTGTCTTTTTTATCTTCATTTAAGGAGCTTGGTCCTAATTTTATGACCATGTCGCTCCGTAAGTCCGCTTTCGTCGGTTTTTACTCGGTTTTCAAGACCTCAAAATATTTTTTCAATAAAAAAGTAGCACCTTTCAAGGCAGGGAAGGGCAGAAGATTGTCTCGAGAGCCATGATAGGACGATATAGCTATTCTTTCCATAAAGGAATGAGCACTGAGTCTTTAATCATCATTAAACATTACACATCAAAGAAATTAGAACCTACCTGGGCTTCAATTGTCGAGAATCTTCCTACTTACGTAAAGGTAAGTAGTTCAGTAACACGGTTGCATTTCTTATTCAATGTTTAATTGTTATCTAGTAATTTAATTGAAATATAATCTAAAAAATATATGTCTTAGAATCAGGAAGATTTTCTTCAGCTCGCCCTTAGTAGTTTTTGGGATTGAAGTCTCGACCAGTTGGTCAAAAGGTGTAATTTTATTTAATACCGATAAAACTTATGGACAATAGAAATATTTACTTCTTTCTATTATAAATTTACTGTAGCTAGTTGTCTGCAATAAAATAATAGTCCATAATCCAAATATAGCTTGTGATCAAAATTCGACTACTTATTTTCCCCAACAGAAAAAACAAAGGGAACCTTACCTGTTACAACTGTGAACATTATTGAAATATTATCGATTGATTCGTTAAATCATTTTAACCTATAGAAAATCATGTGTTTCATCAACTTTTTTTTTCTTATTTACTTATGTATCCGCTACAAACATAAACATTTCAAAAGCAAATCTATAGATCATTCCTTTCCAAAGTATGTATAGGTATACTAAAAAAAAACTTGTTGAATTTGAATCAGCTTGCATATTTTCAAACCGTGACGCTTTAGGAGCATATTGTATGAAAATAAATAACTTATACGTATTGTAGATGTCAGATCTCCACAATCAGGTGAAGCGCGCAGTCGTTCCCTCTTGTAGACCCTAACTCCTGTGTCTATATCAAGAAATGTATTTAAAAATCGAATCACCGCGCTGGGAAGACATTGCTGATTGCAGACGGAAAATCTCTGCCACGCCTAGGACCCAGAGGTTCGAGAATTAGCACCCAGGCTTTCTCTGAGTTGTTGCCTAGAGCTTAGGCTAATTTGCACCGCAGTCAAAGCGTTTTCGCTCAAAATTCCACAAACGAAACCCCCAAGATATTCCTTGTCGAATTTGAAATTTCCTTGTCTATGGGCCGCACTATTGCTTTATTTCTTTTCCATTTTTTTACTCGTACTTGACTACTGAATATGAACATAGTTTATTCTATTTGTCCGTGGAAGAATAGCTCTAAAGTCTTTACCAGATATCTTTTTTACAAATTTATCAAATTGGAACAATTTATTATTTAACTTTTCCCATAAAAAAACAATAAAAACTCGTTACGTATCTCATTAATTCAAAGCATTCGAAATAACAAAATTATGTGCGCCACCAAAATCGAAAAATCTATTTTGATGTATGATTTAATAATTTAAAGGTCAAATTAGCCACCTTTTTAAAACTACCGCACTACTAATTCCCGTAATAGGTACCTATATATCTACTTTATACCATTATTTAACAGTTATAAAGAAAACGAAGAGCTAATAAATTCGAAAAGTTTAACTAGAATATATACAAAAAAAAAGTCATTTCCTTTAATGATGCCATACACGCTCTCTCTTATTTGCTACTTTTAGAGTCTATTTACTAAAAGAAAACATTACAGTTGCAAAACTACAAAATGTAGAGATTGATCAGCTTTAATTCTGGAAATTATGTGATTTAACATCCAATAACCATGCTATGTCAAGTGAAGCGTCACTGTGTCCAACTGTGGTAGAAGTTTTTCGATAAACGTTCCCAAAAAAAAGGCATTTGGTATCGCACGATTCAACCAGTTGCAATCTCCAAGGATTACTGACCGTGTTTTGAGCAGACGGGAGCTGTGGCAGTGATGAGACTCCGATCCGAGCATATTCCGACAAATATATTTAAACACCTTGTGCGGGCGTCAGATTCCCCAAATTGCTTCAACTGTGGAGTCAGAGAAGACATACATCATATTTTGTCGGAGTGTGTGAGGAGTGAGCCTCATAACTTGGGTTTCAATCTGGGTATAAATAGTTTTTTGTCGGTTCCTGCATCGGAAGGGGCTAGGGTTTTAATATAACAATATTTTGACGTCGTGAAAAGAAAGTCAACACCCGTGGAAGCGGACGTATGGACTGACATGGCCACGAAATTATGACCAAGCTCCAGAAATAAAGATAACAAAACATACTGTATATAGACAAGTATAGCACAGCTTATGGACAGTCAAAGGTCTCTTCAGATGAGTAACATACTTATTCCGATATTATACAATTTAAATTGAATCGCTCGAACGGCTGCCAGAACTGCACGAGAAAACGTTTTACGTAACACAAGAATAAACTGGCGCGTGGCGCTAAAGAACCGACGAAAGTGTAAACAAGCACATTTTCTTTTTAGCCAATACTGCTTGTAGGAATTCATTAGAACGAGGTACTGAGTTGATGAGGCCTTCTTTGTTTATTAGTCACTGGAAATCCTCTATAATCTTTCTCGTATTCTAACTACTGTTGTATGCTGTTGAATTTGATATTGTAAGATTATCCCGCCGTAAAATCTTCACTATAACTCCTGTAAACCAGGATCGACAGTAGCACGCATTTCATAACACCGAGCGGTGGAGCTCGGCGAGTCTCAGGGAACACTAATTAGTTTTAATCCGCAACGAAATTGACGGAATAGAAGGATAGAGAGGAGATATTTTTTTTCCATTTCCTTCGATGCTTTAGCGGGAGATAAAATTATGAACTAAAAGACGCTGTTTGGACCTCTGCCCAAACAACAGCTCCAATTTGAAACCTTATTCTTTTCTTGCAAGGACAGCATTGCACCCATAATTCTTTTGTGGATGAATATGAGGGTGGATATAATTTAACATCAGATGATCCACTTGTTTATATACCCGCCCATAGTTTTCAACCAGCTCTGATAATATACCATACTACATACTAGGCATCTGCAGGAATACCACGTGAAAGGCGTTTGCTACATTTGACAGGTAGTTTAAGGTTTAGACAAACTTGCAGCCGAAATTAAGGCGAGGCATTTTTGATATATTATCTCCTCTGAAATATATTGATCTTCATCTTGAATCCCCCCCTGAGGCAATTATTGTGCGCTCGGTCTCCACACCGAATGCACGCCCATGCACGGGGAGACATTTGCCACGGCCCTAGGTACACAGTTCAGTGTTTATACCTATTCGTTATCAATACACGTTGATGCCTATGAGAGCTCGCGATCATTCCTGACTCTCTCCTGACTCTGCGTCCATCCTAAGAGGGTTCCTTTCCTTCACCCACATATCCTCTCCCAACTTTCCTTCTTTCCATTCGCAGGTTACCCCCGGTGTTTCCCCCGGGATGGACGGCAGTGTGTTGCTGGCCTCATAATGCCGTAGACGCCGAGGGCGTCCTTCGGTGCGCAGGGGCGGCTGCGGTCGCAGACTTAGACATTTCAACGTCAGAGGAAGCCCGCAGCCGTCCCAAATGCGCCGAAGAGGGCCACCGCGGAGTTTCAGCTGATAGGTCAACGCCGGGCCGTAAGGCACGGTTACCCCAGCATAACCGCTCAGTCGCCCCCCACGAAGGCTGGGCGGTAGTAATAAGACACTTTCTCCGCGAAACCAAAAAAAAAAAAGGTTACCCCCGGTGTTCACTAGGGGGTTCAATATACAATAAAAACTGTACCATGCCGTCTATGTTACCCATATTTCCACACAACGCGGGAAGTAAATTAAAATTGTTTGTCCAAAAACTTTGCGGTTGCGTTACAGTTGCTTGTGCAAACTAAACTAATATTATATTTAAACTAAAATAATGAATCTATTAAACAATATTTTATTGTTTACATATTACTTATTACTATTTTTTTTTATTTCAATAAACTGTAACAGTTATGACGTAATTTAATTAGGAGTTGTCTTTTTCAGTGTATTTGCAATAGTAATAGCAATCCAAAATCATATTTTGCTGTCTTTCATTTTATCTTACTTTTTATAAATATTATAGATAATATTTCCAATAATAATAATTGTAACTCCTCCCTATCTTTCTATTTGATTCATTTCGTGGCGGGATAATGATATATTAGTTTTCCCTGAGGCTCGCCGAGCTTCACTGCTCGGCGTCATAAAATGCGTGCCACTGCTGATCCTGGCTTACAGGAGTTGTAGTTGTGGGTGTGAGGACGGGAAAGTCTCTGCTAATAGTATAAACGCGAAAGTTTTGGAAATCGTTTCGATGTTCGTTAAGGCTAAACGTAGTAAGCTATGTACGGATTTGGATGAAATTTGACAGACGGACAGACCATGTCCTGGATAAACACATAGGATCCTCTTTATCTTAAAAATTACACAATGGGATAGTATCCCGAGATATCTCTTCCATCCGGAGCTGCGAGCTCACCTAACCACCAAACTTAGTTTGTAATATAACCTGTTCTCTTCAAAAACATCAAAATGAACACATCAATCACGTCAAAGGGAACATTGGAAAAAACTGACGCGCTCTGATTGTATTCACATCTTGCGATCGAAAAAGTCCAAAGCACTATTTGGAGCAGCCTGTATAACAGGTTTGGATTCCGAGTGCCTGTATAGAGCGAAGTGACGTCAGCGAACAATCGGCACACGAGACGAGCCGCCGGCGAATTAGCACGTCAACTCGAAAAACTTGAATCAACACGTACAGTCGCCCGCGAAAATTTATGGACAAAAAACTTTAAATCAATTTATGTTTCAGCCATCTATAATTCTCGGAAAAGTCAATCACTCTAATTAAAATATTTTCCTGAGATATTTATCGGAGGATTTTTTTTCTTTGACTAAAATAAAGTTGTCCTGTAATTCATCTCATTGAAAAAATGGAATCGCTGGTAGGGACACAAAGTGTATAAGCGATTTTAATTCAGCTATTTTTGTAGCCGAGTGTACAGTCGCACACAGTCAACGCATGCGAACTATATTTCCGAAATGATGTCACCGTAAATTACATAAAGACCAGGGGCCTTATTCTCTATCCCGCACGTTATTTTGACAGTGTGTAACAAGCACGCAACACAACGCATCATGTTTAGGACTATAGAAATTTGGCTTACAGAATACCATTCCACGCACATTTCTCGAAGATAACATGACACGGCCGCGTTACGCGTTTACACTATCATACAGAATAAGGGCCCTGCACATGTTTACGCGTAATTATATCCCTACATTGAACGCCAGGCTTTCCATCCTATGATATGAGATAAGTCAAGGCCGATGTAACATTGGGCAAAATTCCAATGCAGCCACACAAGCTTCTGGAATCGGTATATAACCTTACAATTTGTAGCTATAATGAAAATCACTGTTCACGGTTTTATTCTGCATTTCAATTCGAAGCAATAGCTCCTGAGTTTAGCGCAAACAAACATACAAACTCTTCAGCTTTATTTAATAGTATAAATTAATAAAGTTTCGAAATAAAAGCAACCTTTGACCAAACATAAATTTTTTAGAACGAAACACACATTGCAAACAATACTCCCACAACAAAAAATTAAAAATATGTATTTTTAACCACAACAAATCTTTTTTTGCTAATGTTTGCATGACGGTTACATAACTATAAGGTTTTTGCTATATACAAAGATTAATTATTTCTGTAAATAAAAAATGATCGTTGTAAACGACTGTACCGAGTAACATAATCATTCAATATTACTACGTATTCATTCACAGAATAAATATAATTATTCTAAAATGTATTTAGAATATGGATAGTATTTTGGACCCTTTTCTCAGAAACGCGTAGAGCTATCGAGTTGAAATTTATATGAAATACATATTACTGTATATTGTGATATAGGAGTCTATCTAGATAATATACTTAACGTGTTTTTTTTATACGGTGCTCGTCAAAGTGACCCCTCTACACCTGATGGTAAGTGGACAGGGATCCAATAGATCCAATGACAGATGATTACCCTTCGGCAGTCAACACAATTATGCCGGCCTGTTGCAACCGGATATACACAGGCTGATGCCGAAACGCGACACACTTACCACCATGGCGGTTATTAAAACCTTGTGAGCGGCAGTCGCTATCCTGGCGGACATATAATACATCCTATCACCAGCATGATAAACAAATAACAGTTTCGTTCAGAGCCTAGTTACCCACAGGTACTTATTATATCACCAATGCAGCTGTTTCAGCGCGATCAAGCGATCGATTCAACTTCTACAACAAAATAAAAAACTTCCACAAAATCAGTTCAACGACACTTCCTCAATTACTGTCCAAGCAAAGCCGGGCGCGCGAACTACAACCGATTTATAGATAGTCATGTCATAAAACATGAGAGGTGTTAGATTATACCGTTAAACTGGGCTTCTGTCGTATTGTGTCGTAAAGATAGTGTATCTAAGATCATTGTGTTGTGCGCTTTCTAACGCTTAGAACACAGGTTTGTGTTCATTCCGTTGCTAGCTGTGGCCGCGACTTCGTACCTTTACCTTTTTTCCAATTCACCGCCATTATCAACAATCGATCCTAATCGCCTTTTCGGTCTCACTCAAATGGACCAATTAGAACGAAAGCTTTTTTGACATGCATACAAATAACAATCATTATTGTGTTATAGAGGTTGAATATGTTGAGACATTGATGATTTAAGACTATTAGACTGCACTCATAATAACTGAATACAATACATTACATGACTTATATACTAAGTACACATACTACATTTAGCCCGACATATTCGCTAGGTTATCGATTAGATTCACTCGCAGAACCTCAACGTGGTAGTCGTGCCCGTAAGACGAAGATAGAACAGTTTTGATAGGCATTTAAGTAAAAGAGCCAAAGAATGTCTTATTTCCTTATAAGGCTATCAAAGTTGTCGTTCGATACGGACTCCTGTAATTGCAAAAAGAGGGTTGTTCTCGTAGACGGAATAGCCTCCCTCACTAGAGAAGGATCTTTAAAAAAATACTGATGTCACCATAAGAATATACAGAGTCATTTTTACATGGCGTTACTAAATGAAACCACATACTCGTCTTCACCTATGCTGACATTGTGCCAAAAATCATCCATTAATAACTAACATTTTCGCCTAAAATCCTGGTTTTAGTTTTCTGTTTTTTTTTTTTTATCATTTTGTAGTTTAATGCAAATATGTTGTATGCATGGGTGTATTTCTTATTGAAAGTACAATGTCGCTGCAATGAATTTCCTTAGAGTAGTGGCTTTAGGGCGCGTAAAATTAAAATTACTTTTTATTAATATTTAATTTGTTCAAAACTTACACGTTTTTATTTTACATCTACGGCTCAAGTAACTTATTATAAAGTGTTTTTCCAATTAGATAAGTAATAAGTATGTGGTCTAATTAAGTAACACGATGTCAAAATGACCCAGTATAATGCCAGGCGCATACAAGAGTATTCCAATATTGTTTTTTTATAAAAGAACACTTAGATGAAACAAAACTGTTTCAATTTTTTTGTGAAAAAAATAAAGATTATTTGTCTTAATTTATAAACGTAAAGCACAATGTCACAACGTACAATCTACAATCTATGTAGATCGGTGTTTCGACATGTACTTACACAGTAATAGTTGGTAATAACTCTGAGATATCTTAAACAGATATAAATATTGCAATGATTGCTAAAACACTTTTATACAGTGGCGTGAATGTTTTTTACCCTTCTGTATTAAAAAGAGTAGACAAATCGCTAGCACAGTATTACAAGGTTCCATGCTTTTTGCATAAATTGATTTATATATATCAATGTTTCTAGAAAGAAAAAAGGAAAGGAAGAAAGAAAACAAAACGATTTATTATATTCTATGTCTTTTTTTTAGTAAAAATATCCTATGATCCCAAAAGATAAATAAAGAGGGATCCTTCCATTATAATTTTTTTCCAATTTTTACTAACATATAAATTTTGTATCTAGTCTTTCCAACATAAATAATAATTAACTTAAGACCTTATCTTAAGTGAGCCAATGTAGTTACGAAAGACACATTTATATGTCGTTGAACTTAAGAACTTCCGCCACGTGACATGCAGATATCTGAAGAAAAACTCGCTTGTTTCAAATCGAAATACAAACGGTACGCCACTTCCTGAGGTCCCGGATTCGGATCGCAGATCGAGCAAAGTGATATTAAATTTTTCTGTTCCGTATCAGTCTGAAATTTGGAATTCAGACCCGATAACTGTAACTGTTACAATGATTCTTGAAAATAAATAGATATGATGACAGGTCCTCTATCACATAATGGCACGTACGACAGGCGGAAAGAGAGTATACATTTGTCTACACCATCATAGAGACTTTCCCCCCCGCGCCCACCACTACAACTCCTATAAGCCAGGATCAGCAGTGGCACGCATTTTATGACACCGAGCCGTGAAGCTCGGCGAGTGCCTACACCATCAAAAACAAAAGCGTGTGCGTGTTTGTTTTGTTTCAAAAACACAGAAATTTTGCAGGCTCGACTCAAAGTTGTCTCTGAGCTGCTGCAGTAATGTGTAGGCAATAACTAGACAACTTTCGCATCGCTTCCCAATTTGAAAGATTTTACTTCCACTCAAATATAATTTTTATTTTTATCTTTACTATCCCTATTTGCTTATCCCTACAAGGTGGACGGACGACCTGGCTAAGGTCGCAGAAGGCGCTGGATGCAGGCCGCTTCCAACAGGTCGACGTGGAGATCCTTGGGGGAGGCCTATGTTCAGCAGTGGACTTCCTGTGGCTAAGATGATATCCCTATTTGTGTTTTCACAGTAAGGGTATCGGGGAGGGGAGGAAAGGGGCGAGGTCCTCTATTTGATACGTAGCTCGCCTTCCAATAGCATAGGTTTGGTACAGCTGGCATTATGTAACCCTTAAAATTAATTAAGCTCACTTGTGCCACGTAACAATCATTGACGTTATCGGCTCCATTTTCCGGTGAAAGGCTGGACAGACTCGTAACCAGATCTGGTCATAGTAAATCTTATCTATGAAGAGCCGCTAATTAGTGGTTAGACTGACCAGACTTAGTTATGTCGCGTATGGTAGCGGAAGTTAGTTGAACACAAAAATCACTATAAACTTTACTTGTGAATAAATTATTGAAATATTACTGCAATGATTTAGCATATTTTGTAATGATATACCACATAATACAATAAACCGGCCTAATCGGTTACCTACTACCTTCGAAACTGCTTCAGAAAAACAAATGGTAAAATAGGACCGAAATATGACAAAATGCACCAACTTTTATACAGCATTCCTCCTCTTTGCTTCATTCTTCTCAGCTCTAAAGACCTTCTCTCATCATCTTCCGCTGTATGATGTCCCAAAATCGATCCCGACTGTTGACCACCTATATGGCGTCGTGTACAGTCGCGTCAAGTGTGGTGCGTAGCTGATCAGACCATCGTATTAGGTTGCATCCACGTGCTCCTTTACCCTCCACTTTCCAACAATAGTGGATTTCTTTTTCAATGAACGTGAGAAGATTTTCTATGGACAGGTGCTGGAGTGGAGTCCGCGATTAGGTAGACGTAGTGTAAGACGCTCTGCTGCACGATGAACCTTGTTGAGAAGGGCGGCGAGCAACGGATGGTCCCGGGCTGCTCACTACCAGGTTGAAAGGTGTTGAATTGGAGAGGGCTATGTTCAGCAGTAGGCGATAAGCTGATTGACTATGATAAATACAACCAAGCGGCGACGTGGCATAGGTAATTAGTGTCTGCTTGTCCTTGTGAATGTGGTGTTCACAATAATAAGCACTAACAGCTATTATTCACTGGCTCACTACTACACCTAGTTCCAAACGCAGGCGCTCGTCTCCAGTCCAACCGACTGATGCTCCCATGACATATCGACAGCTACCCATCTACTGGCGTACGTGAAGCAATGTGTAGTCTCTATTAATTAGATACAAACACTACAGGTAGGATGCAAAAAAATAGGTTTAAGGCGTATGCAAGGAAGGATAGTTTAAGTTTACAAACAATTTAAAACCAGCATTTAGTACCCGATCATTTAACTTGATTGTTAACGCTCCTACAGTACTAAAATGTTTTACATCCGAGAACCGGTACAGCAAAAGGATGATTATGTTTATTACCTGGATATACGGCAATCGTATACTTACATTGTAGTTTTACTACGTGCGGTAAAATAGTCGGAAGGATTAATTCGATATTATACATTAGCATAGTAATAGACTTTCTAATAAGGATTAATGTGTTGGCATAAAAATATTTTTGTGAGGCTATTTGTGACACTTTTTGCTATAGAAACCAATGACTAAATATAAAGAGGACAGGCCTCAAAAGTTAGCTATATGAATAAGTTATATTTATGTTAGGGAAATCGACGCAGAATTGTCAATATATATGTCTATCTCTTTTACTCAAAGCTTATTTGGAACGCAACAAAAAAAGACAAAAATAATTGCTTTCTTCGCATATGGCACTATTTCGTTTACTTCAACACACTGGGACCGCCTTGCGGCAGAAACGCCATTTTATGCTGGCCAGTCGGCAAGTACATGTAGTGTCAGATGATGTAAACAAATCTTCATAAATATTGAATTTAAAGTAATATAATCATATTCTCAATTGTTCAGTGTGTTTATTAGTGTATTTGTTAAGTTTCGAAAATGACTCAGTGTTGTGTGAAAGGATGCAAATCGAATTCACGCAAGAAAGACCCCGAAATATATTTTCATAGGTTAGTAACTGTTTTTACCGAAAATTAGCAAATATCTTTGTATAATTACTTTTTTGGATGTGTTTTTATCAATTAAAATGATATGTGGATCTGGTTTGTTAAGCTTTGGACCCTTTTAGGCGTGATTTATACACATTAAAATCATTATGTTTGTTTACACACGAGCTTAGGGATGGGTGGGTGGATTTGTTTAGAAATTATTGATATCGATATTTTAACAGACGCCCGTTTATCAGTTACGGTTTTTGTCTTTGAAAGAATGTTAGAGCACACATCAATATTGTATTATTCAGAAGGACAAACTAAGTGAAATTAGAATATTTTTTAAGATAACCAAAAAATTTAAAAACCAAGGCAAAATGAATTGAGAATATTGAGCGACGTGATTGGAATCCTACACCAAATACATATTTCTTTACATTTTGAGAAGATATGCATAAACCACACGTTTAATTAACGCGAGTAAAGATAACTGTTTTCCAACAATATTCCCGATAAGTAAAATAGTAATGATTATTATACTTCACCTAATAGTAATATTACTTTAATATATTGCTATGAATAAAATTAGAATTGTTACATAAAAGAATAGATAAACATAAAAGAAACAACATAAAGATGAAATGTAAGATATATTTTTACAATTGGCGGTCTTATGTTTCGAGCAACCTTTGCATGCACGGAAATAGATACATAATCATATTGTTGTTATTGCAAATAATTATTATAATTGATTATCTTAACCACCATTTTTACGGTCATTGATTTTAGTTTGCTGAACCATAGTTATGTTTCTCGATCAAAGAGCATAATAATAAAATAAAATAAAACCAACCAAATAATTGCTGGCTACGCTATCTTATTCCATTTATCATGTATTAAATAAATATCTTAATCTGTAACTTAAATTTTTAGCAAGGAATAGTGCAACATACAAATATAGATCAAACACAACTGGATGTTTGTCACAACAGGTACTGCTTTGTTTAACAATTGTTACTTATAAATCAGTTTCAGTTTGTTTGTTTACATTATGATTTGTTATATTTATATTATGGTAGTTCCTAACCCCTTTCGTATTTGATCTTTTTGGGGCTTGTTTGTCTCTCTTAATTCTTCGATGTCGATACAAAATTTTCGGTACTAGCATATCACTATTGTAAGGGGCGGAGTCGGCACCATTTTGTTCATGAAATGTGCCGCATGTCACGTGACCATATTACCCATCCTCTATACTTCTTTTATCATTGATAGAAACACAGCGTTTGACAGATCGGGGCAATTGGTTGGTGACAGTCGTACAGGGGCCTTATTCTCTATCCCGCACGTTATTTTGACAGTGCGTAACAAGCACGTAACACAACGCGTCATGTTTAGTACTATAGAAATTTGACTTACAGAATACCATTCCACCCACATTTCTCGAAGATAACATGACACGGCCGCGTTACGCGTTTACACTATCATACAGAATAAGGGCCCTGGTCGGTAAGTTGGTAAAATATTTATGAAAGTGTTTCTGTAGTCAGTGATATTACTTTTTATTTTAATCAAATTCGCTTCAGTATTCTGACGAATGATATATCATCGTGATAATAGGCTTTTGTTATTAAGTACAATCAGCCACTCAAGCAGCTGTTCAAATTCAAAACTCCAAAACGCCTACATACTTATGTGTTCTTACCAACAATTATTTCTTCGTAAAAATAAAATATAAAAGAGATTCACTTCACTGCGCCCAAAAATGTTTCAATTGAACTTAACGTGTAGACGATTTGGACCTTAGCACGGCAGAGTTATATATTAAGGTGGTAGCTCAAGGTCCATTTTCATACATTTTGTTTCGGCTTTAATCTGGGTAACTAAACAAGTATTGGCAAGTAAAGAATTTAAATTCACGTCTAGTTAGTGATTAGTTCTCGCAGTTGAAAGAAAAATGTAAAAATAATTAATAATCATGGATATTTCGGCCTTTAAAATTTAATATGACGAAATTTTAAAGGCAGAAATATCCATGATTATTAATTATTTTTAGATTTTTCTTCAACTGCGAGAACTAATCACTAACTAGACGTGAATTTAAATTCTTTACTTGCCAATACTTGTTTAGTTACCCAGATTAAAGCCGAAACAAAATGTATGAAAATGGACCTTGAGCTACCACCTTAAGTATAAAGTGATACTTACACAAAGAAAATTCTGCTAAAAAAAAGTCTAAGAACGACTTACATATCTTTTGATCGTCTGAGGAACCACTTGGCATTTCAATTCAGTTCATTTATATTATAAACCTATTAATTTCGAAAATCTATTTCGAGAATAACCAACACACTTCGCACACACGGCACGCCACATGATTTTATGACGTTTGTCAGTTGACATAATATATTGATGTATAAAGTTTTATATTGATATTAAATAAAAACTCTTTTCAGAAAGACTATGAAAATTGGTTGCTAAATTTGACCTTTGTCGGACTCTTAAAAGCATTATATTAGACACGAAGTGGACTCTTTTGGACTTCTAAATAAGCCTGTGAGAACTATAGAGTATGTGACTATAAAAGAAAAAGATTACGAACTAACACATGGAAATAAAACCACACTTATTTTTTGGACTATTAATAGATTTTCCATATAATGAATAACTGAAATCAAAATTATTGCAAACAACTTGTAGCGACACACCGTATTTCATAAAATTTGTATTTTGGTGAATTTACGTTTTTTTGGTGCGTGGGAGTGCGTTCGCTAGCGTTCGTTAGTCATCCTCTGTCACGGGCCACGTTAGCCCACGTAAGCGTGGATAGTATAGGTCGTTTTATCCACAAAGACACGCCCAACCACCTTTTGAGCGAGGTTGTTGCGGGGTCAAACAAAGCCTTTACAATTAGAATAGAAGATTTTCGCAATACAAAAATAACATTTATTGAAATTCATCCTAAATAAGCAGAATAACTTTTTATCATAATCACAGGTCACATCCAATCCACGCTCTAGACATGTTTATTTAAACCGTAGTCAAATGCATATTAGCGTAATCGTTTCATGTTACATCCCACCTAAAGAGTTATCTTGAAATATTTCACAACAGCTCGTAAGCGAACTGACAAAGGCTGTAATCTCAAAGATAAGCCACACTTATCCCATTATTGGGAGGAGTTCATTAAACCTCTTTTTTCTATACCTTGTGATCTTCAATTCGATTCGCAAATCATTTTCTTCTCCGTACATTTTACTTCGATGTGGAATATCTGCAAGTCTTTTACTTATGTTACAGAAACAGGCTTGTTTTATGATTGGTTATCCACTTAACTCAATCAATTTTTGAGGCTCAAATTCTATTTGAGAAAATACCCCACGAAGTATGTTCTGGCCTGGCAATCAAACCTAGGACTTTCCACTCCACTGCTCGTATACGCCACTAGCCATTGCGATTTTAAAACCTAAAAAAGCGATACGATCTGTAATCAGTGATTTTTTTATACCAGCATTTTATTTTTAACCACCCATAGTTGAGCACGGGTTTTCTCTATTACAAGAGGGCCAAAGCCTTTGGTATGCGCGTTGGCCTAGTGTGAATTGGCAGACTTCACACACGTTAGAACTTCGTATAAAGAATTCCAGGTAGGTAGACGTATGTAGTTAATCACGATGTTTTCCTTCGTCTAGAACGATAATTTATAAACAATACACATATAACTTCGAAAGATTAGAGATGCGTGCTTGGTCTTGCACCTGCGGACCTTAGTCTCGGCAATCTTTCCCACAACTATGTTAACGTGCACTAAATATTTCTGATCAGTGATTATTGCGATTATAATATAATCTTTGTGCGGGTTGCTTGCTGCATACAATATACTAATAATTGGGTCATTTAACTAATTGCGTTTTTTTATTTCTTTACAACAAATAATTTTAAAATTGTAAATCGATTAATCAAAAGGTTTATGATAAAACCCATGAAACATATTAAGATAAAATTAAGGAATGCGTCAGTCATTCATCACACCATAGTATATTTACTATTAGTCATTAAAAACATCATGTTAATTTCTAAAGCTGAATACTTTGCTTAGTCTCGAGATTACTGATAAAGTTACACTAACAGAAAACATGACGGTAACAAAACGCTTCACAAATATCTAATGTGATAAATAACTAGTGTGTGAATATTTGTGAAACTAATTTAGTAGATTTTTCAATAGAACTGACGATGGTTAGAATTTTATTTTCAAATATCGGTTACAGAAAACCCCTGACCAATAAACATATATATATATATATATATATATATATATATATATATATATATATATATAGTATATTACATACATACATAACATCACACATTTATCCCCGAAGGGGTATCCAGAGGCGCAACTAGGGCACCCACTTTTCGCCAAGTGTATTCCGTCCCATGATGTGATAGGGGGCGAGCCTATCGTCATATCGGGCACAAATTCCAGACTCCGGGCTGATACTGAGCAGAAAAACCCAAATATCACTTTGCCCGACCCGGGATTCGAACCCAGGACCTCAGAGCGCTATTGTACCGGACATGCAATACAACTACGCCACCGAGGCAGTCAATATAGTATATTATATTATATAACTGTTTATTGGTTGATTTTTATATAATTCTTTTGAGCTATATTTTGTTACTGGGTTGTTCTCCCCCCTCCACGCGTGTGAAAGTCTGCTCTCGAAATAAAAAACTTCTTATGCTTACTTTCTCAAAAAATATAAACATGTTAATCTATAAATCGTCTGTTTACAAAATTAATTTAGTAATTAATTCCGCATTGACTACTAAATAACATCACCAATCATCAATCTACGCATTGATATTACTAAAAAGCAGTGGCGAAGGGAATTTTTGGAACCTGACTCAACAAATAGGGTCTAATATACATAAATGCGGTCTGCAAATCGTTGATAATTAGATTTTATATAAGATACTTAAGGGAAACCAGCTGGAATCCAGTTATATGGATCCTTCGCCACTGCTAAGAAGTATACAAGCTACAAATCATTACACACACACACATCACGCATTTATCCCCGAAGGAGTAAGAAAGGCTAAAACTGGGCAGAAAAACCTAAATATCACTTTACACGACCCAGGATTCGAACCCAGTACCTCAGAGCGCTGCCGTACTGCGCATGCTGTACAACTACGCCACCAAGGTAGTCACAAATCAACGACTAGCTTAAAGTTTCATAATATCTATGGATACTAGAGTGTGTCAATATGCAGCTATCCGATATTGGCAGAGAAGGTAAGACAGATAGAAGTAAAATGCAGCTAGTAAACTTGTCCAACAATTCTGATAGCTTCAGTATTATTGAAACAATACCACTGGATGTAGCTGGAACCGTCTCGACGTCTTCACATCCAAAAAAATTTACACAGATAAATACATCTTTAAGAGCAGCAACAGCAGCTAGGCATGTATCCCTACTGCCCTCCATCTCAGGAACATGCCATATCAACAGGTTCGCGGGAAAGAAATGCGTTATCGCTACTATCTCTTGGAGATGAGTGAAAGGTTTTGTTGGTTTCATCGGTTTTACAAAAAATATGTGCCCCTTTTATTACTACTACTATGGCCTTTTATGACCAGCGTCATTTTACGCTTCAATTAACTTGACGCCTTTTGGAAAAGAATTATCTCTCACCAGTCTTTCGGGCTTATAGCAGCAGATACGGATAAATTAATGGGTAAATAGTTATCCCATCTGAACATACGCAAAACTCAGGCAATTCTCGTCCATATTGACGTTACGAGATATTGAAAGACTATTATTTTGTACGATAAATGCTTCATCTAAATGAGGTTTAATGAAGAAAATACGACCAGATCCGAAGCATTATCATACCGACAGTTTGTTTTGTGTCTCTAGACAATCCCAAAACAAATTAGCTCTCGTTCATATCGTTGCATAAACATTAAACACGCAAAGCAAATAAACTTATGTTTAAACTCTTTAACAAAATGTTTTCACAGTTACGTCTTCACGAAACCTGACATGTTGAATCATTTTTATCTGGAATGATACGAGTCAGTTGAAATTGTTGTTGTTTCCGGTCTTTTATGTAATTTTTTGCTTCCGACTCATCTAGTGAAAATCTTTGCCGGTATAAAAATTCCACAGAGGTTCATGCATAGTCTGGCGCCTTTTTCCCTTCTCAGGGGTAGGTAGTGGTGTTAAATTGCAAATCATCATTCATAAATCCACTCCTGTAATATCTCACTGTTGGAAAGGAGCCTCCTCTAAAGTAAGCCCGTTTTGTTCCGTTCATCTCAGTATAGAGGAAATACTTAATTGAAAACACGTTTACTCACCTCTTTCTCATCTCATTTCTTTCTTCTCACTATCTTATTACCTTGTAGGGGTAGGCCGAGAGAATACCAAACAATACTTTATAATTCAAGGTGTTGTAGGTGTTTCTACTGTTTATGGGCAGTCGTATCGCTAACCATCAGGCGAATAGCAAGCTAAACTCGTCATTAAAAGAAATAAAAAAACATATCGCTCTCACCAAAGTTCTGACAATGATTACAAAATTATACTTACGAAAGATGACTCTGCTCTTATTGAGCAGTTATCTATATTATTTATATCCCTGACAGACTGTAATATGTATTATCTTGTCCTAGGTTAAATCGACGTTTCCAGATAATCAAGACATTAAATAGAAATGAAAAGATTATTACTTAAAATTATTATTGTCATTCAACAACCTTCTTATTCTTTAACAACGAAACATTTTGATGAAATTATTAAAAATAAGGAGACATACAGGGAATTTTCGACTCTAAAAAATTAAAACAAACGAATACTTAACTACACACAGTCTTACTTATAAAATCGCAAAGCTATGCTTAGTTAAAACACAAATTTACTCGATCAGCTGTAAGTTAAAACCCGCCATCTTGCCTCTTAAAAAGTATACTAGTAAACAGGTGATGTTTTTGACAGCTATTTAAGCAATTCTTATTCACCTCTTAACGCTAAACAAGTTTATAAATAAGACTGATAATTAATAGTTATTGAATAATAAGTTTCTAAACGTAACAAAGGGCTACCGATTTTACATTTCAAAAAGTATGTCCAATTACGTTAATTCATTACAAAATATTCTTCTATGCGAACTCTCTCTATTTCGTAGTCAGTCGTTTATTCTGTCTGTTATTTTTCAATCGTAAAGTGAAAGGGATCAACTGAATAAATTATAACCTGACTAAATATAAAAGGGACAAACTGACAACTTTACACATAAAACTGTCGTTTTGAAATTCGTCTGTGTAGACTTTATCTTACGAAGAAAAAATATTTGATCATTGATAAATCAGCCCTTACAGAAATAGCGCAACATGCTATCGCGGTTCGCGTTAATATAAGAGAATATATACTCTCTGATTATTATTACGGATTAATTGAGATTCCAATTATGGATATTGCGATGCACAGGTATGATACGAACCGACAAAATTCCGTAATAATGTAAATTTGAACGTGATTACACTATTGAACATTTTATTATATTTCCACACAACCGTAACAAAAACTCTGTAAGTAATGCCAATAGGATCGACTTGACAGTTTTATTTATTAAAAACGTAAAACAGAATAAACATTATTTAATTTATAGTTTTGTTTACGTTAGAAATGGTCCGGTTCAATTGAGGTTACAATCATCTCCAGTGGCGGCCTTGGGGAGTCGAAGGGGGCTACCCCATGAGACCTCGCGCCTTACACAGAGGCTAGCGCTTGTACACAACCGACCTCGCGCGGTCATTTGCAAAACCTTTTATTAGGTCTCCACCCTCTAAAACAATTTATTTGCCAAAAATTTTACATCCGGGACTTATTTTTTATTTTGCTTTTAATCGAGGCCTCGCATCCACTACGGCCATCACTAATCATTACCATTAACAACAAGAAAATGTTCATATAGGTCTAATCCAAAATTTCCAGACCAACCTGTTGCGACAGTGTTACAATATGTCGAAATAAGGTCTAAAAAATTATATTCAAATAATCTATTTGCGCTTTCCTTAAAACCAGCGATACATCTAAAATACCTCTGGCTTTGTTAGTTTTATGTTGGCTTGCCTCCCACTACGCTATTCATATTATAAATGCGAATGTGTAAAGTATTTCATACTTTAGATGTTCGTTAGAAGAATACGGATCAAATTTAGCGTAGATTTGGATGTTTGCTGTACAGGTAAACCGAATACTATATTAACATAAGGGGCGATTTTCATTTATACGGTAGGAGCCAGAATCCAAATGCAATAAAAAGAAGTAAACTCAGCCCAGTTTCTAAGTTTTAAAGTTCATAAGAACAACAAATAACTTTGATTAGTCGATAGTAGAAATAGTTTGTAATCTTAATCCCCTCATCTCTTGATAATCAGCTCTTGTACACTCGCAGAATGGGTGCGTAGCAAAGGCAATGACTTTGTGATTATTGCATTTGTCATATTATTGACAAATAACTAAAATGACAATCTACTCATCCTTATCGATAAAATTATTTTATTAGAAACAAAAATATTTTACGCATTTTATCTCTGTTTTTTATATTATAATATTTTCCTGACGTTTCGAAGACTTTGCAGCCTTCATGGTCACGGTGACGAATAAGTTGGTGCTCATCCGAAAAGTCAAAGTTACAATATACTACATTTTACAATTATACAAAATTGTATTTTGTATTGATTTTATTCGCGTTTTACGGCCGAAAAATCTAGATGCAGAGAATCGGCTACAATAACCATCTTTTCCAAAGGTCAAGAGCTGCTCTTCATGAGCTCTAATATGACATTCTCATATTATATGATCTATAAATATGATTATGGTTATATTAGATGTAATAAAAACTTAAAGCCATAACCTGCTAATCTTTACTGTGTTATAAAGATGAAGTTTTTGTTTATTCGTATCGCTAATCTCAGTAATTGCTGCTGCAAAATTGATTATTATTTTCTCTAGTTGAAAAATAACTTTAAGATTAAAGAAGGCTGTATTTTATTATAAAACAGAATTCGACTCGGACAAAGCCACATAGGAATAAAACAAATAAAAACCTTACTTTAATGCAAAAGAAATCATGAGTAGACATAATTTAGCGGCGTAAAGTACCGCCACAATTATTTGATCACAAAAATGACGTAGTTTAGCAAACATCGTAATCTTCAGAAAGTTATTACAGAGCGCTAATTCCATCTTCAATTCCTCACTTGAATGCACTTGAAAACGTGATAAAAATACTTTAAAACGTCATATAAAGAGGCGTTTCCATAAGAAATACAATATGTGATGAAATTTTATTACGCATTTTTGGCATCCAACAATTTTTAGAGCACGTGCGGTATCAACTTTGAATACAGCAATGCTTTAAATATTTAAGGACTTTCCTTACGAAAACAGAGACTGCCAGCCAACAGGGTTGTAAAACTTAATTTCTTATAAATCTTGGGGTTACGTCAATAATATTTTCGCTATTTCTAGAAATCGGAGCTTAAGCAAGCAATTAAAAATCGAAATAAATCTTAATTATACACGCACATGTCTTTTATGCCTGAAGGGGTGGGTAGAGGCGCAACTGGTGCATCCACTTTCCGCCATGTGTATTATGTGCCACGAACTAATAGGGAGCGAGCCTAACACCATCAAATTCCAGACTCCAGGCTGATGCTGAATAGAAAAACACAATGTCACTTTACCCGACCCGGGATCAAGCCCAAGACCTCAACACTATACATACCGTAATACAACTACGCCATCGAGACAATAAAAATTATCTCAATTATTTTGAATAAATAATTGAATAACATTTATTAAATTATAAAAATATAAGCGTTTTCCAACCCATTAACTTAGTTAAACGCAGCGTTTTCCCATCGCATGGAAACAACAACGTAACACATACGTAAACGAATGCGCCAATCGCGTGTGGCGATTCGAGCACGCCTTCGAATCATGAGTGTCATGCCTCCAGCCTGTGCGGCCCATGCTTCCCTCACAGACGTGTCATCTCCACAGATAAGTGATCTCTCTAAGTCGATTGCAAATACAACATAATCCTATTTAGTGCCGTGCCTCCTGCCGCACATCATTTGTTTTTGCACGCTGCATATCTTCTTGTTTAGCTATACGTAGTTAATTGTTTATGTAGTCTAGGTTTTGCTCGAGATCTGCCCGCGTGGTTATTTGCCAAATATTAAATAGCGAACATGTCCAGCATTTGGTACGTCGAAATACTGTCTGTGAAGTGGATTTGCATGAATTTGAAACAAATATAAACCCACCCGGATAAAATATATAGGTCTCCAATTCCAGGAAAGAGTTCAGGGCTTTTATTCTAGAAAAACACTTCCACACGAGTGGAGCCGCGGGAAATCCCTAGTTTATAATTTAGTGAGCAATATATAACTTTGGGAATATACAAAATATAACTATTCCCAACCTTTTTTGCCATTCCAGTAAGTTTTATTAAATTCTGAATAAACAGAAATTAGGTGAAATGCCCTAAAAAATCTAAAACAAAATCGTAAAACGTCTATTTTTAGGTATTCAAAGGCGACGAATCACAAAATCCGTTATACCCACACACTATTATTATAATCTTTGGTAAAAATATATTCAAGTTTACAGAAATCATTTACTTGGAGTTTGAACATCACTTCCTAAGCAATATAATGTTTACTCACGATTAATTTAACACCAGTAAAAAGACTTCTAATGAGAAGATTAAAAAACGTGAATCAACAATCAACAAGCTGTGTAAACCCAATTTGACCATGTTAAATGACCATGTGTTAATGAAGCCGACAGCTTTTTAGAGCTTTTACAAGCACATTTATGCTATATCATCAGATGACATGACGATACCAAATATGTTTACGACTCTACTTGCTAATGTAGATAATGATATTAAATACTCAAATAAGACCATACTTTAAACAATTGTTGAGCAGTTTAAAAATAGATCTAATCAAAATTGTCAACTTGAGTTAAATATGGTTACTATTACCAAAGCGGCAATAGTCTTGTTGGGTGTGGAGCGGACTGCCGAGACGAATGTCTGCAGGTTCAAATTCCAGGGATACACACCTCGGACATTTCTAGAATTATGTGTGTACTCTTTGTGAATCATTGCTTGCTTTAGCAGAGAAAAAACATCGTGAGGAAACCTGCATACCTAAAAAGTTCTCTATAAGAAGTTTGAGGGTGTGTGAAGTCTACCAATCCGCACTAGCTCAGCCTGGGTGACTAAAGTCTAATCCCTCTCAGTGGTAAAGGAGACCCGTGCCCATCGCTGGAACAGTATAAACAGGGCTGATACTATTACCATAATCCTAAGATTCATCATCTCAGAACTAATAACATCAGTTTTCATCTTATATGTGCCAGCCATATAAACCTATCGGGAGTACTTGACTACAGAAATTTTAGATTTTAGCCACACACTAATTTTAAAAGTGTCAAGGCCACGTCTTTACCTTATCCTTTTTTGTCTACAATATCAATAGACCGGTTCGCGCAGGGTAATATCACTGACTCAGAAGCCAACGTGAAGTAGAAACTAGTTCTGTTTTGAGTGCGAAGTCCTTCGCTTATACAAACCGCTCCCCTCTTATTAAGCATCCGTAAGTTCAGCATCCTCATAAGGAATTGTCGTCAATGAGCACTTGCATAGGTATATATCGCCATAAAAATATTGCTCAGAAACCCATTTCATACCATGAACCGCCCCACCAGCGGGCTCCGGTATTTCAACACATAATTAAGATTCGTGGGTTTTCAGACACCTTTAGATAATTTAAATAGAAGAAACACACGTCGCTAACCCAAAAAAATGCTTCTCAGTACCACAGAACTAATCAAAATAATTCTGACTCATTCTGTTGCAAATATATTTGTATAGGTACATCAAGATAACATTTTTCTATGATACAATTCATTTGATCATCGATTCAACTGTATTTTACAATGCTCACTGATGTCACGACAGACCACACCTTATGATGTTGACCAACTAAGTTGATTTATGTTATGCACCGAACTACGAAGGCTGAGGATGACTATCGATCAAGGAAGGAACTTAAACAACTAACGCATCTTTTTCCTTCCTTGTGAAATATAGGATGCATATTAATGATGTAGCAGTTTCAAATGCAGATACTTCCATACGATATCATTCCTTATTTGTTTTCACGGAGAAACTGTTTGACTAATACTCCTTACCATTCATGGGACGCAATTGGACGATTTGTTAAGTTCGCCATTCTTAGGAGCCAGCGTTGAGCAGCCCGATAAGTTCGATAACTTCGAGCAGCCGGGCTGGGTCCCTAGTACTATATACTATGCATGTCAATACCTACTAAAACTCCACGGTGGCCATCTTCTGTGCATTAGGGATGGCTGGGAGTGGGGGCATTGGGGATGACCCATCTCCTGTTGTGAGGGTGCCCACAAGCCTCCGCGCTTCGAAAAACGCCATCGGCGTTAACGCGTGAAGCCAACAGCCACTTTACCGTCCATCCCGGTGATAAGATACCATACCTGCTCGCCAATTTTTGTAAACTTGTTACACATTGTGTTTATAAATCTTCATCGCTCTGCTGGTATTCCTTACATCCACACTTTTTAAGTATTCTGTAGGACCAAGTAAACTCCGTTTGTGGTATATCGATGTACCTAGGTGCCTACTTATTATTGTGAAAATCATAAATAAAAGACTCATACAAAAAAGGTGCTTTTTCTCCATTTGTATTCACGCTGACACGGAATGCATATCGATAACTACCCGAGTGACAGGCGAGTTAACTTCGCCACTGAGTACTAGACATGATACAATAAAATATACTCGTAATGTGTAAAGTTATTGAGAAATGTCGATAGTATACGATAGGTTATCTTCTTTGTGATAAGATCTCCATCACAAACTTTGAGTTCAGACTTTAGATGATTCAAAAGTGTCAATCAAATTGTACACCCACTAGTTTTTATTATAAGAGAGAGGGCAAAGGACTAAGTACCAAAAAGGTACACTTATAAATTTTAATGGAGTTCCTTTATTGATATATTTTAAGGCAGAAGAAATTCAGTAGCCCTAAATACAAAAACAGTACTATGAAGACACAGTGTGCCCGAACGCAGTGTTGACAATTTCATAGTTTTTCCGACTTTGCTGACAGCCAACTGAAGTTTGCATGTCATTAACAGCGCCCCTATGACTATGACTATGAAAAATGTCATGCCGAAAGCCTTGAAAAACATATTATCATAGCATTGCTTCGTAGTTCGTACTTAGGTAAGTAACGGTCGTGAATAGGGAGAAGACGAGCTATGTATCAAATAGTGGTACCTACCCCCCCCCCCTTCCTCGCTTAACCACATAATTGTTAAAAACACAAACACGAAAACATTTGTTAAATATTGAGTAGGACCTTTGTAAATCATTAAAGAAAAGAAAAAAAACATTCGTGAATACGTGTCTGAGTCCGGCGATAAGTGCTTATGTATTTACATCGCCCAATTTACACAACAGTTGGTGCTTCAAAGTGGAGTAATGAGGATAATGAGAGTTCAGGGGATTTACTAGACCTGGCAATGTCATAGTGACGAAAGAGAGATCATGTCGATGTTTTTCTTGCGTTATGTTTTCAATATTGTAGGAGGGACCAGGTGTAAGGTTCAAAACATTTTTAAAGATCCCTTGTAAAATTATTTTCAGTGTTTTTGTCATTACTCTACGATATTATCTAATAAAAACCTCACGGTGTTCACCTTTACACTTTCCCTTATATAAAGAGCCGCAAGGTGACGTACACGCACGCAACCGCAGCAGCATTGACGTTATCATTTTTAGATTTTATTTAAGTAATCGAACTGAGACGAACATGACAGAACTTCACGTAACAAATAATAAATTCGCCTGATAAGTCCTAATTGTAATTGCCCGAAAAAGAGTCAGTGTCATTCACATTGGAAGGGACTATTTTACCTGAGACAATTAATAACTATATCGAGTATAAATCTTAGTTATGTAATATGAAAACCCGATCACAAACATCGATGGACAGTGATATTAACAAACTACTTCAAATTAACGTAAATACCTATACACATACAGGAAGCTAGAATGATGACAGCTCTCGACGGATTAACTGAAGTATGTATTGACTACATATTTCGATAAAGCCCGGGGTGTATGAAACCTTAAGTGAAGTGCAAGATAAGGTATTCTATAGCACTTTGGCTGAACGAATAAACGCAGCAATAAAATTAATAAAGCTATTATACATTTTCATTTCTTCCACCTTCCGTAGATCCCTCGCAGTGATCCTGATGGCCGGTGCTAGTGAATGGGATGCGGATGAGCCGCGGCTTATCAATTGCAGCGGTTCAGGAAATTGAATGAGTTGAGTATCAGGAACGAAAACAGGGAAGGAGAAAGTTTCTCGTGGGAAGAAAACAGCCATCTAGCGCTACCATTCGACCTGAAGTCGAAAGTCGTCTTGTCTCCGAATTTACATGGTGCGTGTCCGAACAACGCATTAATATAACCATAATGTAACAAAATATCCATGTCAATACCAACGCAATAAGTCCCAGCTCCTGGCAGTCCCCGCTGAGGTCCTAGGTTTGTTTTGTCCTAACACAATAATTGCGACTAGCAGTTCGGTGTCAGAAAGATAGCGTTATTACACCCCCATGCCTCAGAAAGCAGGTAATGTAATTGATCCTCCCCTGATCTCTCTCCACTCTCTCAGTCAAGAAGTAACAATAGATGGATATAAAAAAAAGAAATATAAAAATAAGTTTCGACCAATAAATAAACCTTATTCCTTTGTAGTCGGTCTAAAAAAGACATGATCGACTTATAATACTATTCAATTTATAATGTAATTATGCCTTCACGATTAGTTTCAAATTATGCAACGTCATAAGAACAAGTGCAATGATGCAAAGTGATCGCTTATCTTTGATCGAGACTAAAAAATAGAAATTAGAAGATTCAGAGCTAAATATAAAACACATTGATAAAAAGTTTTATCTGGATCATGGATGAATGCTGCGCTGCAATTCAGTACTTAAAATGTCATAAAATAATAAAAAACTTAAAAGTTTATTTATTTTTCTGACATTTGAAAAGAATACTGGCAAATGCAAGTTTTTGGAAATTCATCACTTTTGCAGTAAAATAACAGGGAACAATTTTTTATTCATATTCATAAAACTTAAATAAATTAAGTGTAGTGTGTACTTTAATTATATTTTTTAGCGAACGTTTGTGAGGAAATTGCAGATGCTTATGGTAGAACTTGGATTAGTGTTGAAACCGCTCCTGCGCGCCATCTCGAAGTCATCCCAACAAGACTTCGTTAAACCTATTTACTCTAGATGGCTATGCGCAGCAGCATAATGTATGTTGCCCATAAATGCCGCGAGAGGGCTCTATAACCTAAGATTCCGTCTAGTTTCCCATGACTGTTTTAGGAAAGTTTCACACTATGATGGCGTTATAAGCATAATATGACATCAGAATTATTAGATTTTTTGGAAAGCAGTATGTTTATTATATTCGCCCCGTTTATGCTGTCCCAGCGCTGAGGAAGGGCCTCATTTAATACTGAAAGAATTTAGGCCTTGATCTACTAACAATACAATAGCTCAGGCAGGCAGCAGCATTTACAGTACTATAGAACTTTTCATTAGTAATAAAAAAAAATATAACGGAACACTTTTCAGAAGCAAACTAGTCTATGTGCATTAAATTATATTACTCTTCGTTCAATCCATAATACCCTTACTATGGATTGAACGAAGAGTCACAAATCAACAATTTTATTCGCGGTATGTTTTTTGTGTCACCAATTATTAATTGTGCTAACATTTTGGTGTTCCAGTACATATGTAGAGCATTGTAACTTATGTAATTATTGAGCGCTATGAGCCTCTAAGTGTTTCTAATGTATCAAAGTAAAAAGCACAGTGCAATGCCACGCACAATTATTACATTAATTATTTTTGGTTTCAGTTCCGCTTGAGACATTTTGAGTATTATATAAGTATATATTAGTAAAAAAAAAGCAGCGATAGCCTAGTTGGGTGTGGAACGGACTGCCGAGACGAATGTCCGCAGGTTCAAATCCCAAGGACACACACCTCTGATTTTTCTAAAAAATTATGTGTGTATTCTTTGTGAATTATCGTTTGCTTTAACGGTGAAGAAAAACATCGTGAGGAAACCTGCATACCTGAGAAGTTCTCTATAGGAATTTCGAGAGTGTGTGAAGTCTACCAATCCGCACTAGGCCAGCGTGGTGGACTAAGGCCTAATCCCTCTTAGTAGTAAAGGAGGCCCGTGCTCAGCAGTGGGCAAGTATATAATACAGGGCTGATATTATTATTATTATATATTAGTAGATTTAAAATAGGAAGTACTCAATGATCTTTTAAATACTTATAATTTTGTCAAATTAAATCTTGATAAACTATGTGGGTATTTTATTATAAGCGTTGTTAGAAATAAATGGTAATGAACTGATCAATAATATTAATGTGAAACAGACCTTACTTTGCGTGAGACAAAACATTGCCAGTAGAAATATTAAAATTAATCATTAAAAACCATTAATAGATAAGTAATATAATAAACAATCAAAAATTCCATGAATGGAACATTACTATATTTTATATTAAAATATATAATATAGCAAGTTTTCATATGATTTTTTTTGTAGTCTCCACAATCAGCAATATATTATGTTTTATTTTCGTATCTGGTAACACAGTGCCCGTCGCCATTTTGCATCACTTTTCTCTTTGTGAGTGGCGTGGCTTTTGCGTGTTATAAATTAAACTTGTTTTGTTTTGTACTAAACTGTGATCACTAATTATAAGCTTTACATTTGTAGATTGTTTGTTAATTGTGTTTGTTTAAGTTTATCCTTGTTATATATCACAATGGGAAGAAAAAAGAAGAAGGCTTCGAAACCCTGGTGCTGGTATCCTTTTCTAAAGCAATTTATTTTAGCTTTACGCTGTGACCTTCGTAAGTGGGTCAGGTGGAAACTTAACACGTAGTCGTAGTTTTACTGGAAATAGATTTCCTTAGCGGCACACAGGTATTGCAACCGCGAATTTGACGACGAAAAGATTCTGATCCAACATCAAAAGGCGAAACATTTCAAATGTCACATCTGTCACAAGAAACTGTACACGGGGCCCGGGCTGTCAATACACTGCATGCAGGTATGTGCGTCAGTAATACGGATTTGGCAAACGCCCCGCCCGCCCACGGCCGGCGCGCTGGCCTTTTTTTAACTCTCATCTTAGTTATTTTGGCGCGACTTACTCTAATTCTGCTCCCATAATAGTAATACACAAATGTTACCACTATTCCACTTGGTGAGATTCACATTTTAATAAGTTGCTTGAAAATATAAGATTAACTATAATGATTATATTCTCAATTTAAAAATAATGTTGCACAATTTTAGTATCCGCTGGCATTCTAATTAGGATATAAATTTCTCATGTGTCATTGAAAACCATAAACATTGATAATTTATTTTTGTTTGCAGGTTCACAAAGAAGCAATAGATAAAGTACCAAATTCATTACCGAATAGGTCAAATATAGAAATAGAAATTTATGGTATGGAAGGTATACCTCCTGAAGATGTGAAGGAACATGAGAAACAGAAATCAGGTATAAAAATGTTTTTATCCATAATGTCTACGAACCTACCAGTGTGGATAATGTATGTACATTTTATTTTGTTCTTATTATTTCACGCTTGGGACACACTAGCCTTTATGTATGTGTGTAGTTTGTTAATCTATGTTTCCGAAGTGTTACGGAATGTTAAAGTACTATCGAATGATGATAATGATGTATAGGTGGTGGAGGCAAAGGCTCGGACAGTGAAGATGACGAGCCAGCTGCCAAGAAAAAAGCCACACCAGCCTTGGTAAGTTAAACATTTCCATATGTTATTTACAAACATGTAGTCAAACACAGTTATAGGATGTCCCACTAAAATTATTCCTTCCACATTAATAACAAGCTTTTATAAAGGCGGCTTCAATACCTCAACCTGCTCCTGTTGACTATTTTTACACATAGTTGTCGTCGCTTTCAGAGAAGGAAAACTCAAACAATCTCGGAATCTGGCCTCCGATAGGCAAGAGCTAGGTCCTGCAACAGGCCCGGCACCACATTAATGACTTATTCCCGTGGATTCTGCCGGTTAGGTCGAGAGGATGGTGTAGGCTCCGGCATGCCTATGCCATCTGATTCATGTACCAGGTGATGCAGTATCTGTGGTGCTTCTTCACCCACTGATGCTGTTTTAATCATCTTCTTACATTTAACAAGGCCTACATAAGTCAAACGTAGCCAACTATGTTGGCGCCTCAGCAAATGTGTGTCATCAACAACACAATGGTCTAGTTTGTTATGTAAAATTGGCTCTGAGATTTGAAACTGGTACTTTTTTTTGCATCTTTGTGTATATTTTGTAACTGTAGTTAAGCATATTTGATGTCTATTCATATTTTGCATAGTCAACTGTCTACTAATCATTGTTGAGGCACCAACCTATTTGCAATAAACTGTTTGTTTAATTTTTGAATGCAGCTGTGATTTCTGTGTATATTATGCATAGCAGGATGTAACACGTAATATAAAATATTGATTATAATTTGTTCTTAGATATTCTAGTTCATTTAAATTTTAATAAGAAACTAAAATTATATGGTATATTGTACCATCTTAGTGTATTGTTACGAGACAGATATGTTTTATTTATGCAGCTGGGCGCGGGGCCTTCAACAGTGACGCAGGGTATACTGCCGACCCCAATGGGGCCAGTGCCTCCTGGGATGTACCCTCCGCCCATGGCCATGAACCCCATGATGCCTCCTTTCATGCAGGCTCCTAGGTAAATATCATATCCTTCTTGTTTCGTATTTATTTACATTTCATTAGACTTGAGCTGACTTCATGTGAATGATTAATTTAAAACTATAAGGTCATCTATTTTTGATTTCTAAAAGTAAAGTGATTACTACAGAAATACAGTAAAATATATGAACATGTCTAATAATATCCAGTAATAATTTAACTATTAATCAAAGCAATTAAACCGTAGCAAGCGAATTAGAATCATAGGTTAAGTAGACATAAGATTGATTATTGGAAAAGAAAAGTGGATGAGAAAGGAAATTCAGTTCGTATTACAGGATGATGATGCCAGGCATGAGGCCGCTGTTCCCTGCTGCTAGCGTGCCCACGTCCACGCCCAGCAAGCCCACCTTCCCCGCATATAGGTACGTATTCTGTTTATTTTATTGGATGCTCATTGGGTCGGATGTATAAACAAGTATTGACGTATTTCGTTCATGACTGTCTGTCATTAGAGGGAACAATAACAGTGTGCCTACTTAAGTAATGTTATAATCAAATTTAGCTTATAACTAGATATGTGATAAAATTGTCTATATCATTATATTGATCCATACATAGATTTTTGGTTTTATTATAATAGTTATTCGAGCTGGTTAAAAAATATGATTATTGAATGTACACTTTATAAGAATGGTATTTATTCATGTAAGTCAATATAAATCTTCCATGAAATATAAATATAAAATGGATGCATTTTTTATCTACAACATATACTTTTGGCATCCATCACAGCACTGAAACATTGCCAAATTATGAGTACCACATATTCATAACTCGTTCATTGTAATCTAGGACAATTACAATAAACAGATGTCGCTTATTGGTGCAATTAATAAGTTTATTCATTTATTAAATTGATATTTGAATATTAAAATATATTTGAAAAGATTTTAGACATTGCACATGCTAAAGATAATTATTATGATTGTCAATATTCTAATTATTTATACCCATATATTATAATCGTGCTATTTACAGTAACTTAAAACTAATTAACAGTCTTGATAAAGTTTTAATTGGGCCTTAATCATAGATAAAGTTGTATATTCTCAGTTTTATGTCCCTATGTCATAATTATTTATAATTTAACCATATTGTAATTTACTTACATGCTGGTATAATATGGCATATTTAAACTTTTTTGTGCTTACATACAAATATTTAATTGAATTGTTTTTAATAGCAATAGCTCTCCTTTACATGGAGTCAAACAAAGCCAATGAAATATGGGTGTCTCATACTGCATATATCGACGCTGGAAAGCATAAACGCTGTAACCCTTGAAATATCGAAAATACGTTTTTTACACCGTTGGAATCAGGAAATTTTTCTGCGTCGAATGAACCCATGCTCGTTGCTCTAGGATGAAAAAAAATTTTTGCACAGCGTAAAATTTTGGTGATTTTTTTACATATCTCAGACTTTATATTGCTGTAACCCACCGAAAAACTAGTGTTTTTTGTAGTAAAGGTACTTACACCATTTGATCGGTTGTAATCTAAAGTGTGACCATGGTTACTACGTTAATACGGGACAATATTTTTAGACACACTCAGGTTACAACGTTTATACGGTATGTAAATAATATACACTCTAAAGGTTACAACGTTTACATGGTATGTGACATGAGGAGATTACTAATTTAAATCCTTTTACATCGTTTGAAAATACGATCCGTACCGTATCGATCGTTTGAAAACATTTGAATTACTGCGTTAATACAGTCGCGTGGCATCTTTTTGCAGCCGACGAAACGTCTTAGTCGCTTCGTGTCGTGCAGTGTTGTGTTTGCTGTAAGTTGGAGCTTTCCGCCAATTGGGCGCTCTTTTAACGATAAGTTTTTAATTACATTCATATTTTTTTTTATTGATTATACACTAATTAACCATTGTCCAATGTTTCCTTTTATTATGATTTACTGTAATAGGTAAATTATAACCTAACTACTATCGTTATGTAAAATGTAGGAGCAATATTAATTTTAGTAATACAATTTTGAAGCATTTCTTGAGATCTTGAATATCTCTTAATTGACATCGACTAAAATTTTGTAATTTTGATAAGCAAAAGCAGTAGATAAAATAAGTCTGTGAGTTATAATAAAAACGTCCTGAGATTTTTTTTTTAATTTTAAGAATAAATGTTAAAATTACTTAATTAAATAATATATTTAGTAATTTGATTTGAGATGTCGTTTGAACGTCGTATATGGCGAAAATATTTAATACTAGAGTGTAATTCCATCTCAAATAATGATGTTATGACAGATGAAACTGAAAATTAAAATAATAAAAAAATCACGATTCTCAGTGAAAAAATCTATAAAGAAATAAACGGAAAATTGATAGAAATTCTTAATTCTAGGTTTTGACATGAGAAATTGGCATTTTGTATGGGAAAAATACATACTGGATTTTTTTTAAAATATAATTAATTAATCAAAGTATGTGCCATTGTTATCTATGCATTTTTACTATTTGTAGGGAGTTCATTGATCTCTTTACTTAAAAAAAACATGGGGGCGAGAATCAATAAACTTTCTGGAGGCGGTTTGGAATGCCACATCGGAGTCGAATTTTATTCCTTGTAAAAGTTATTGAATTTACTGAAAAAATGATAATTGTTGGAGCAAGGTCCGGAGAGAGTACGGCGGATGTCGCAGATATTTAAATTGCAACTCCTCTAGTTTAGTGGCTGTCTGTTGTGCAGTGTGTGGTCTAGCCTTGTCCTGAAGCAGCAGTGGCCTACAGCGATTGACTAGCCTCCTTTTGGCAGCTAGTTTGCCCATCATGGTTATCAGTTGCTGATAATAGATATCTGCCATAGTCGTTTGGCCAGATTTTAGAAAGCGTTAGTGAACGACACCAGCACTAGTCCACCAAACACTCAAAACTAATCTTCGATTTTGCTGGTTTGAATTACTCAATCTATGAGGTACCTTTAAAGCTATTTTGCTTTCCTGATTTGCTTCAAAAGGATTAAAATACTTTTATCGCTCACACCTAACCCTGCAGCTATCTCTAAAGTGGTTTGCGATGGATCCGCTTCCATAATAACTTTTAATTCCTCAGTATTCACTTTCGTTTCCAGCCGTCCACGGGGCTTATTCTGAAGGTCGAAATTTCCAAAAAGAAAACGTTGGAACCAAAAAGGTACCGAGTTTTCTTTTACGGCACCAGCTCCATACTCATCGTCAATACCTTATAATAACAATAATGTTTCTGAAGAAACAAAAGATCCTCAATAATCGAACGTACTATGATAAGGAAATATTGACCAGTTAATTTTCTCTATAATATTTAGTTGAAGAAAACAATTATTATTACCTATTTATTTATTGTATTTGTTTCATTTATTTTATAAATTGTATTTATATTATTTGTTTTATTTAATTATTAATATTGCTTAAATAGCTTTTAAAGGTAGTTGTTATGATTCGATTATGATTTTTTTTAAGAATTTCATTTTTAAGTTATTTCTTCGAAGATTCCAAAGCAAAAGAAGCTGATTCCGAAGAACGCTGTTCAAAAGGAATAAAGATGTTCAGAAGATTAATGAGAAAGAAAAATTCTATAATATAGTAGTTAAACATCAATGAGAGGTTGAATCATAAAAGTAAAGGATTACTCATTTTTATATTTTTAGATTGTTTTTATTGCTTACCATTTAATGTAAGAGAGATTTCTACAAAGGAATATACAGTAGAGTAATAAAAGTTAATTTAATATAATAATTTTGTAGTCAAAAAGAGAGTTCCTAATAAAAATATTAGTTTTTAACTTTTTAAAAGTCTTTTATTTCAACTTCTACCATAGTTACAGCATTTTATTGACGTTTAAGTATAGTCTGTTCCATTGCTTACAGCATTTTAAAATAGAGAGTATGCTAATTACAACGTTTTTGCTTTCCCAAAAAACGTGACAAAATGAATCTTTCATACTTTGTCTAATATGGTTACAGCGTTTTCAAGGTCTCAAAAAAAAGTTATATTTGCTGTAACCCATATTTAATCTTGTCCAGGGAACTTTAGATGAAATAGCTAATGACCATATTATAGCTGAGCACAAACTGCACAACTTTGCTAAAAACCGCAAGCTTGTAGGTGTAACGGTTCACGAGTTATGATTTTTTTTCTAAAATTTCAAAAGTTTTTTGGCTCTGGTGTAAAGTTCATACTTTCAGGGTTACAGCGTTTATGCTTTCTAGCGTCGATATACATATGTATGTACTACTAAAAAAAAAACATTATTTCCAGTAATGCAACAATAAGTGCACCGCCGACGACCTCAACGCCCTCAAGCAGTATAGACCCCAAAGAGAATGGTGAAGTTAAACCTCCCGCTGTGAACGCGTGTCCGTTGGTGACGGCCACCGGGGCGGGCTCGAAGATCGTGCATCCGCCCGAAGACGTGTCCCTAGAGGAGATTCGGGCTCGAGGGCCGAAGTACCGACCGAAGCCGAAGCCTGATGCGCCCGCTTCGCAACCACCGCCTGTGTCCACCATCATCACGCCAAGCACTAGTCAGGCAGAAGTTAGTATTGTCACTGATATTATGGGTGTGGGTAATTTAGTTCAATACATATATATAGTATAGGTATATTAAGAATATACAGTTTGATTTAGGAATTACTTTGTTATAAAGCTATGACAATGGTATAATGTATATAACATGATATGGGCATACTCCTCTGATTTTTCCAAAATTATGAGTTTATTTTTGTGAGTTATTGCTTGCTTTAACGCTGAAGGAAAACATCATGAGGAAACCTTCATACCTTAGAAGTTTGAGGATATGTGAAGTCTACTAATGCATACTAGGCCAATGTGTTGGATTAAGGCCCAATCCCTTTCAGTAGTAAAGGAGGCCGATGCCCAGCAATGGGGCAATGTATAATACAGGGTTGATATTATTTATGGCTGTATGACATGCCTCCTAGTGCTGTCCTATCTATGTATAAATGTATCATGGTGAAAACAATTTTTAGCCACCAATTTCAAGAAAACTTGTGCACCTTCTAGTGTTCATTATTATATATAACTTGATGTAGTATCATTTGTGTGGTCGCATATCCGTAATGCGATACTTATTATCAAGTATAGTTTGTACTTGTGGTTTGTTAATTGGATCTTATTTATGAAGAAAATATTGAAAATTGAAAAGTTCAGACCACAAGTCAACAATTTAAGTGATGTTTTAAATAATTCATGAACTATATATTTAATAAGCGACGATAGCCTAGTTAGGTGTGGAATGGTCTGCCGAGACGAATGTCCGCAGGCTCAAATCCCAAGAGCACACACCTGATTTTTCTAAAAAATCATGTGTGTATTCTTTGTGAATTTATCGTTCACTTTAACGGTGAAGGAAAACATCGTGAGGAAACCTGCACATCTGAGAAGTTCTCTATAGGAATTTCGAACGTGTGTGAAGTCTACCAATCTGTACTAGGCCAGCGTGGTGGACTAAGGCCTAATCCCTCTCAGTAGTAGAGGAGGCCCGTGCTCTGCAGTGGGCTGATATTTTTATTATTATATATTTAGCTATAGTATTTTTTAAAAGTTCATGCTTTAATTATCGAGTTTGGGTGCTTCTCAAGTCACACAGTGTTTCTCGCAGAAGGGTGGGAAACCACATAATATAGTGAGTGTATGTGCCCGCACGCAGCGTGCGCGGCCTCGCAGCGCGTGAGCGTGGTGGAGTGAGAGTTAGTGCATGGCGCAGGTGGCGGCGCACATGTCGGCGGCGGTGGCGGCGGCGCGGCAGCAGGCGCTGCGGCGGCCCGTGCTGCCGGGCGTGGTGGGCGTGGCGGGCGTGCTGGGCGGCGTGCCGGGCGTGCGCGTGCCCGTGCCCGTGTCCATGCCGCACCCGGTGGTGGGCATGCTGCCCGTCATGCCGCAGTTCAACCTCGTGCGCCCGCTGCAGCCCGGTCAGTATCCCGGACACTACTACTACGCAGAGTACCGCTAGGGAGTCTACGGTGTTGGCGTTTTGCGAGATGTACTTTCAAGTTTTTATGGCATATATTTGAAGTGTTTGAAAATTCTGACTTTTATAGGTTATCTCTTTACATGTTTTAATATAAGATTTTAGAAGTTACTAATTGTTTGTCCGTTGACGAGTGAAAACGCGACGTTAAGATCAGGATATAGGATAGATATTTATCTATGTCTAGTGAAAAAGACTTGATATTTATATAGTAACATAAGCCATGGCTAATTATTTACCTACTATTTAATAAAATTAAATATCATATATAAAATAATATTAATATAAAAAATAACAAATTGTTGTAATTTAGATTTACAATACATTAAGAATGTGACCACAACTCCTTATTTGTTTATATAAATGTTTTTAATTGTTACTTCCTCTAAATCTCTAAGCTAATTAAGTGCACAAACTTTGAGTGAACAACAAATTTGAGTATACAGGGTGCTTATTTAACAAGTACGAATATTTTAAGGACATGAAGGAAAAATTTTACATATAATAAAAATATTTTTTTCAATTATGTCATAACATGTAATTCATGAAAGGGTTCAAAACAAAGTGATAATGTGGTTGCTAGCACATCTTAGCTAATACATTATATAACCATCTGTAGATGACAAAAAGAAAAAACAATTATTATTACTATTCATTCTCATAGGTATCATCATAATTCATGGGTGATTTTAATTGAATATTTCTACCTAATGAATAAGCATCCTGTATTGTATTGAATTCGATAAAAAAATATTCTGTACCGCAATATTTGTTACTACATAAAATCGGCTCAAATTATAACATCACTAAAATTATGCCGCGTTTTTGCACGTCAACAGGTCTCCTTGTTTTACTAAGATGTCTCGCAAAATGCCTCGAAATGCGCCAAACTTCACAACAAGCTGGAGAACTTAAATACAACCGTGTATTTTACTTTAAACAGCTAACTTCACACGGCTGTATAGAAGTTCAACCACTCAGCTCAGGTCAAATGAAACATGTCATACCGATGATTGGCCCTTTATTCCATGTTTTTAACCATTGGTGTCCTTTCAGAGATTCCCTGATAATACATCTATGATATAATAGGGCATATCAAATAGGTTAGGTTTAAGTATATCTCTCGTTAACATAATTGTTGCACATTGAACACTAAACGTAATGTATTTGTAAATGTATTTTTGATGTTACTATGGTCCAAAGTTTGAATGTTGACACATTGAAGTTTTGTACAACGTAGAAACCAAAGACAGTATTATCTTTCCAATGTAAGAGTTTAAGACTGGTGTATTGACGCATTCCGATGAAGTATAGTCGTCCATATTTTTATAACATATCTATTGCCATAGTCACAGATCACAATACTTGAATGTAGCCATGTAACAGTCTAGTGCATAACGCATTTAATTGAGTTAAGTTATTAATATAGACTGGGTGGTTTTCCTTTAGTGATAATATTGTTTTGACGATAGTTGTAGTTTTAAGATTTGACAATTGGTATATGATTATTTTGCTAGTTAATTTTACGACACACAAGACAGTGTAAATTGACTTCTGCGACATTTTAGCGTGGAAAATGGAGTGAAATGTCAGTTTTGAATCGTTGAAATAAAACTGTGAGTTGTTTGCATATAATTTTATTTTCTATTTTCCACGGGCGGACTCGTCTGCGACCTGTACTGTACGCTCGCGCCGCAGGTAGGCCCCGCCCCCTCCCCCTCCCGACGGTCCGTCCACACTAACCGCTTGCCACAGCTCCCTCGTAACACGTAACATGCTGTATACTGTACACCACGATACCACTAACCGCGGCGCCGCCTCGCGTACTGTAGGCACGATACGACAACGAGTTAACTGTGATTTTGATGTGCCATCCGCACTATCGGAGGAACGGAATGAAAATAAGCGGTAATTTTATTCACATTCCTTAATGGATTTGCTTATTGTAGTAGCTCTTATCTTATTACTGTCTCGATTTTCTCGTAGTGTCATATAAAATGTGACTTTTTGTCGGTTTACGGGTGGGTACACTAATATTATATTTACGTACAGTAGTTTTGTCGCTTTACAATGTGCATGAACGAACGATTCAATAGTCGTTGGCTGAATTGGATTCTACGAGCAACCATTCGGATCACACTGAGACATGCATGAACTACGGATTACGATTACCACATCGCCGAGTATTTTGAAAGTGTGATTTTTCATGTGAATTATTTATCCTACCTACCTGTGTTCCTTCGCTTATACTGCACCTTACATCAGTCGCCACACTCCGCCGCGTCCCGGGACGGCGCCGGGACGCGGGACGGCACCGGGACGCGGCGGGTGGTGGTCCGGGCGAGGTCCGGGCGACAGGCGATTGTTCAGCAGTCACAACGGCTCCGCCGTGTGTTGGACCCGACGGTCCCCTGTTGCTTGCGCACGCGCGCGCCGGCTGGGCTCTAACGCGCGCTTTATGTACAGGCATGCTGCTGCCCGGCGGCATGGGCGGCATGGGCGGAATGGGCGGCATGGGCGGCATGAGCGGCATGATGCAGATGGGCATGTTCCCGGGCGGCGTGCCGGGGCTGCCGGTCATGCAGCCGCGCTACCGATAGCCGTGCCGCGCCTGGGCGTGGAGCCGCGTCGCCGAGCGAAGGTAGGCGCTCGTCGCATAGTGTGGGCTCGTGTGGGCCGGTGTGGGCCCGCGTCGGCTCCAGTAGCTGACAGCAGGTAAGCGCGCGACGGGACAGGTGACGCTCGTCGCCCCACGGGGCTGGGCCGGCAGTTCCCTGCGAGGCGACGCAGGCGACGGCTGTCACAACGAGTGTTGTTGGATTGGCGGCCCCCTGTCCCGCCGGCCGCCGCTCCGTTACTACAGACCTCCTCGTACAAGATGCCGGTTTTACGTAGATGAACTTGGTTCGTAATTATCTGGTGTTAAGCGATGTGTGTAAGAATTATTGCGAGACGTTAATGTTATATGCCTTGATGATTTTTTCTTAAGCATTTCCACGTGAAGTTGTGATGTTTGCCTACTCTTGTAGAATTTTGACTATTTTACTCAATAAATGCTCTGGACATGGATATATGTTTTTGATTGTCGGACCTGCTCCGCGTGATGTCGCGTGCTGTTCATACTAACATTGCACTAAACGAGTACTTGTTAGTGACACGGTGCGGAGAACAAACACCCTGTATATGACACTCGACTTATAAATGAAATCATTCGTGACATGATTATACAAGTGCTCTCTCAAGTATACAATTGCGTTTTAACAGTTTAGAAAAAAGTATTTTTGAAAAGGAAACTAAGTAAGGAAGAGGGTATTTATCAGCTTTTTCTAAATGTACCATCTTTAAAAACAATTACATTTAACCATTATTTAATATATTTTAAGGTAGTCACTAATTATCGTGCATCTACTCATTTCCGTATTTAAAGAAAAATTAATAAAATATCACAAATGTACCAAGAACATAAATTTTTTTTTTTAAAAAAAAAAACATATTCTACACGTATGACGTCACAAGCACATTTTTGCCACAAGTCTACAACTGTTTCTAACTCTGTAAATATTTGTATCTTGCAAAATAGGAAAATATTACTCATCGCAATAATAGTTTTCCCGAATTGTAATTTCTGATATATTTGACATTTTACGGAATAATATAACGTTACTTGCTTGTGACGTCACAACATGGTTAATAGAGTTTTCGGTTATGAGCCGACATAATGCAATTTTAATGATATGGATACTTTCGGCATACTCAAATAACCTAATGGACTTACCACTGAATCTATAAAATCTGCTTTTACCTCAAATGATTCCGAAAACCAAAAATTACCTTAATTCATTAAACCAGAAGTAGCAAAACACCTCCCCTGCTATAATTTGATGGTTAATTAGAAAATTCGCAAGTAAATGTATCGCTTTAAATATACAGCATGTTTTAAAAATCCGAAAATATTTTTTTTTATGAATTCACATGAGGTGTTTATGTGTGTAGATTATCAATACTTTAATTTAGTGTAAACAGCTCATTCGGGTGTATTCGTCGCTCATCATTCAGTCATAATTCACCAATAGTCAAAATGAGCCATTAAATATATGTTTTTTTATTAGATGAACACTTATAAAAGCTTAAGGGAATGCAACTTGACGTGGTTTCATTTATTGCGATGTCATATACACCCTGTATACTTCATATGTACGTGTGTGTAGCCTTCAGTGTATATAAAACAACTTGTGTATCAATAAAGCCGTATATTGAATTACAATAATAAGTCTTGTCTGTACACGTAACACGATAATACGACAACTAAACACTAGACTCGTTAGAGGAAATATTAATACCAAACCCTAATAGTACACGGATTACATACAAACGTTATAACAGGCTTATAAATTACAAAAATTATTGCATTAACTAGTATCACCATAATACGTTTCGTTTCAACCCAATTAAAATCTTTTGGTAAACAACACAACAGGCAAGTATCAAGAACAGAAAATTTTTATAAAAATAACTTGACAACACCTAACATTACTTATTTAGCTATTTATGGCAACATTGAAAAAACACAATGTAAAATGCAAACACTTCTTATATGAATTCGTAATATTTATATCAGTTAAGTTTAATCGATAGTAGTCTGTAAGTATACACTAAACTAAGCCGTTAATATCTACTTGGTCTGACGATATAATAGACTGTTATTAAGTATATTCGTGAACTCGCCGCCGGATCAAATACCCAGTTACGAAACTACAAAATTTGAGCTTTCCCTGATCACAATAAATACTTCTCCATACGTCCAGAATGTAATTTTGCATGTCTATTGAATACTGTTTGGCTCCAATTGGCCGGCATAACAGACTTTGCGCTTAGAAAATTATTCTATTCTAAAACTAAACAACCAATATTTTAAGATATGTAACTGTTTTGTGTTGTAATCTGCTCGAAATGAATCACAACCGGACCAAGCGAACGCGTCGACGTTCGTTCTATTACAAATGTTGGACGCGACTAGACTGCACAATACCAAAGGAATACTGGTTAGTGGAACAGGTTATATGAACATCGGCATCCCGATCACCCCAGCCGGTCGGGCGAGGGCGTGATGTTCCGGAACACGTCCAGCGACGGCGACGACGACCGCATGAGGTCCGGACACGGCGTGTTCGTGCGCGTCATACTCTCGAACCGCTCGCGCATGGCGGCCACGTGTCCCGCCATCACGCACTCCTTCTTCTCCTCCCGCTCGTCCTCCTCGTGCCCCCGCTCGGGCAAGTCCAGGTCGGAGAGGAGCGACACCTCCGAGGAGGCGGTGTAGTACATCTCGCTGGGCGGCTCGCACACCGCGGCGGCGTGGTCGGCGTCCTCGCTCCAGCGCTCCGCTCGGTACGTCTCCACCGAACGCACCGTCACCTGCTCGGGGCTCACCAGCTCCGGCGAGCACTCCACGTACGCGGGCGCCGCGACCGGCTCGTCCGCCGGCTCATCCGCCGGCCCGCAGTCTTCATACATGTCCTCGTCGTCGTAGTCCGACGCCTTCATAGTCTCGCAGAGGCGGTTGATCGCTTCGACGACGTCTTTAAGATCGCTCACGTCTTCAGCGGGCATGAGTACTTCTTCGATGGGCAGCACCGTGAGGTCGATGTGCGCGGGCGTGGGCTCCGTCTCGGGGACGGGTGTGTGTTGCGCGACGGCGCTGGCGGGGCAGAGCAGCGCATGCGCGGCGGAGAGCAGCGCGTGCGCCGGGTGCGAGTCGGGCAGGAGATGCGCGGTGCTGGGGGCGGGGTGTGCGGGGTGCGCGGGGGCGGGCGCGGGTGCCGCCCCCCGCGGTCGCTAGCAGGCGCTGGAGGTGCGCGGCCAGCCGTGGAGCGGGACGCGCAGCGGCGGCGCGGGCGCCTGCGCCTTGCTCACTGCAACATCACACATATCACATACGTCACACATTTACCCTCGTCCTTCTGGCTCTCCTCGGGAAATTTTAACTCGACTACGTGTCATATTAACGAGTCAAAATTTGACGAGGAAAATATTAAAATCAATATAAAAACATGGTGTATCATACATTTCATTATCACTTAAGTTAATAGGTAGTTATAGCATATCATAATAATATTTTAATAATTACATTTTTTTTTTATTATTAAATCTAGACATTACATTTTTTTAATTTTATATTAGTTTCGTGTCGTAGATTTTAATCATTCCAATATTTTCATGCACTTAAATACATGCCTCTATGGTATAGGCGATATGCGCATGCTGTGTTAGTGATGCGATCAAACGTTAGTACATGCATGAAATAATATAACGAACACTTACCTATGACATGCGGTATTCCGACTGTCGTTCACAATACCACTAATGTATCAAATTGTAAATCTATTTTTTCACTTTGTACTCAAGACTAAAATATTTCAAACTACTGCCCTCTATGGGTGAAATACTGCGTCAATCAAAATTCTATTCTATACAAATATATTTGAAATATAACTAATGGACGTTCACAAAAGCAACAATTACAACAAATAAGGTTAAAACAATGAAAATACACGACAACGTAATCAATAATCATTAATCTTTTATTATTCAAAAAAATAATATAAATAATTAAGCATTGTAAACATCACTATCACAATACCGCTTGCTCTTTTATAATCATAAAAAGCGCAAAGGCCATCACTAAATTACTTAACTGCGGAAATCAATAAGTACCATACATAATGTAATAAGCTAAAATCCACCGAAAGCAAGACTGATAAGGTGGAAATCCACTTCACCTCCTAACTTAATCTCACTTCCCAAATACCGTGGCGTACAAACGACATACTTTATACCGCATACAAACGTCATTTTCTAGTCAAGTAACTAGCAATATTTAGTAACTAATCCCATAGAGGTAGTCAACACACATTTTTAAAGAGTTTTATCTCTTGCTAAATTGTCTTAGCTAAGTAGAAATCTTGTATCATGTTGACTCGAATACTGCTCTTAGAGTTTAGGTCAAAAATGAATCACTTAATTCAAGACCACAGTATTCAAATTTTATTAACTCACGGTTAATGAAAAATCTATCTCTAAATCGAAAATAATTACTAGATGTATTGGGGAAAATTCAATATTGATATAAAAAATAAATTGCGACCTGTTACAACTAAAATAGAAATGAATAAAATGGTAATTTATATATACTTACATTTATAAACGTCATAAAATAACGTAAAGCAATTAAATAATGATTTTCACCGCGATCAACCTTCCCAAATTTCTCCCTTGACTAGTATTGATTATTAAACCAAATAAAAAAGCACGCTGACCGACCGTATGAGCCGGAACTCCAAATACCAATAATATAATCCCGTTACACTGCAAACCATTTCCACCGAATCAAACCCTGACACCACCGCGTGAACAAGCAGTTAAGCCATTTAGCGAGCTGACAAAATAAAAGTTATGAAAATATACTGTCAATATAAGCGATGCACGTACAAAGTACGTGACCGCCGCAAGTCCCCCGCACACGAACAACCACGCCATGCTCAATAATGGCCAACGAACATTCATAGCTCTTCGGCTCCGTGTATAGAAAAGAATCCGCAATTGATCGGCGGCCATATTGGCCAGTGGCTGGTGGCCCGTGTGCGGCGATACGAAATGGCACCTCACGTCTACTTACAACAATCACAAAGGGCTCCACCTACTAATACATTTTACATCGACTTATTACTCATGCAAAAGATGAGAACTTATAGTAAGTAATGACTAAATTAGAGAATTATACTGAATACACTGCTCCACTGTTTAAAAACGTATTAAAGAGGATGACATTCTATAAAAAATGAGGCGATGGTATCCGAAATTTACAACAAAATAAATCTTTTTTTTGTCCATAATTGGATATTCAAAGACCACAGCCTCATATAATTCTAAAAATCTAAACACTGAATTACAATATATTGACATCTCAACAATTACTAACGATGATCGACAAATGAACAATGGCATCAACAAATGATTAAAATTGTTGGAATGAATTCTAATTCACGCATTCGTATAAAAATACTGATTAATTATAAAAAAAAACCTATTGATCTTGCCATAAAAAAATAAGATGTGTCAATCCACTCCAACTATTTTGAGCGAATCATTAATTTTGTTAGTACGATGTTAAACATTGCGACAGCTACGGAACCACCGAATGTCATGATTGTGAAATGAGACAATGAATAACAAATTAATTTTTTCAAATCTCACTCTTATTCCTTGGAATGACAGTAATTTTTAAATGCATATCGTGTACTCATACAAAAGAACGTGCGCAAAACGAAAAATAGAGATAGTACATTAACAATTCAAAAAATATATTTTAAAAACAGAAATAGAAGAAATTTTTAAACAGTAATCGTCTGAAGCTCAATAATATTCAACTATAATGATTTAAACTTATAACTTTACTTGATCTAGATTCAAAATCTAGAAAGGTCTACATTAACTGTCCTTTATGATAAACCCTTTGAATTCCAATGAGGCTCAATGTTAATTATTATCACTATCCAAAAATATATATATCTAAACTCGAAATACTATAAAATTAATTTAAACATCAGTCTCTAAACGCTAAGAATACAATAGAAGACAACTGACATGCAACCATGCTCCGTAACATCTAATATAAATCATCTTTCAAAATGTAATACTTAATATTTGCTCTTCATAATTTGGTATCTAAAATATGACTAAAATAAAACTTATTTAAAACTTAAATTATTATTATGACCTTACTTGTACCTATTGCACTTAATTTAACACATAATATATAGATATTTTTATTATTTATAGTTAAACACAAGGCACTGTGCGTTTTCTCATTAAGATATATTTTTTATTCATACCACCTTCCTTAATCAATGGAGTTAAAAATATTTCACTCCTCGATTTTTCTTTCATCAAAAAAGTTGCATGCATGCAATTTAAGTTTCTAAACACACTTCTGATCTAAAAAGAAAACACGCTCTGTCTGAAGGGATAGGCAGAGGTGAAACTAGAGAACATTCGGTTTAAACACATGACCTATAATTAAAATAAGTCGTAACATCAAATTAGACTATCGTATAGCACAAGATTATAAATATAGTTTAATTTGATCAAAAGTGCATTTGTTTATACAGATAGACGAACTAGATACAATATTAACCAAATGCTTAGTACAAATATGCATGCTTGAAAGTAAGAATTAATCTGTCTTATATATGCAACGGATTAAGCTAGATGAAGACACTTCTATTTTAATAGACTTCATAATATATCACTTATCGTATGACCTGTTTATTATTTCTTATTATTTTTTTTATTAAATTAAGTTCTTATATGTCATATGTTGCGTGCGTGTGACTAATTTGTCAATATCTTTAGTCTGTAGTTTGAAAACATTAACACATTTAAAGTCAGGAAATCTCATGTGGCTTTTAAAGCATAAAAATTAGTTACCACACGTATCCGAAACACACTTGTCTACAAAAATATTTAAATAATTCTCTCGTAATATTAAGTTTAAAATATAATTGGTAAATTTTAACTGTAAACAAGAGAATCCTACTTAGTGTGCATAAATACCAATGGCTTTGAACGCAAAAAGTTCCAGAAAAACATTTTGCAACTAACCACCTGTCAAATACTTGTGTCAATTATGCTTAGAATACCACCACAATTGTCTATGGGCCAGATTCGTGGAACCAGACTATTATACTTGACTGATTACATTATCAATATGTTGCCATAAACTAAAACGTTATATAACAAAAAATAATATCGCGGACAAGATAAACTGATAATTTATCGCTTATTCTATAATCAACTTTAATCCATAGATAAGGCTGCGATAGTTCTATCAAAACAAAATAGTCTATACCACGATTCTAGGTCCACCATAGGCAACTATATAGATGTGCTAACATCCTTCATATAGTTTCATCTGCTTTACTCGTTATAACATGTATCAAATAACATGCGTCTATGATCAGTTAAATTCTGATACTATGCCTAATAAACATAATGCAACTCAGAAAAATATTACTATCCCAATAATATTACACCTTTTATGTAACTCATTTACATGAATATTGTAACTTACAAACTGAGCGAAGCATACGGGAATATAAAATTTTGTTCATAATAAAATTAAAAAAATAAATTTAGAATGAATATTACTGATAATCCATTCCAGTATCTACATTTGTAACCAGTGTCAGCTTTCAAACATGATCAGCATGGATCGGTAAAGATTATAATAGCACATGAGGTAAGTATAACCTTTATCAAAGTACACAAGAAACATATTTAAAAAAGCGTTAAACGCCATGCTTTTTATATATATTTCTCGTCGACAGTAGACATGGTAACAACCATTTATCGACTATCGATTTTACATTTATGTCGTATACTGTAAGTATAATCGATCATTGATTCAGTGAATCCGATGTAAAGTGTATTCAAGTCACAATTTATCGATATCGTCAATCGATTAGTGTATCGATATCGCATGTAGATTCAAGCGTGCTTACCGGCGACGGTGGCGCTGCTGTAGCCCTTGGCGATGCGCAGGAACGGGTCCGGCGGCGGGAACGACCCCACCGGCCGGAACAGCTCCGCGAACCGCGCCTCCAGCTCCGCCGACCGCATCGACGAGCCGCGCACCGGCGGCAGCGGCGCCGACGGGTCGTCGCCGTTCACGCTCTGCAACAAGTGCGCGGTTCAAGGTCGGTTCCTCGTGCCATGATTTGTTGGTGGTAATCTTGCTTACCATTGAACATTATTTAAGAAATAATTCCGCTCCTTGTTACTGTATAAAGATATTATTATACGCTGATTTCAATTGTACTTATTTCCCAGATGTACACATTAATTCAGTTTCGAAAAGAGCAGAGTAGCTTGTCGACGGTTTGTTTGTAAGTTTTATTAAAGCTTTGAATAGAATGGGGTGTGGCTTACGTTCTGCCTGAAGTGTGGCGGCGGCGGCGGCGGCGGGTGCGTGAGGGAGGCGTTGCGCGCGGGCGGCGGGGGCGGGGGCGCGGCGGGCGGCGGCGGGGGCGACACGCCGGGGGGCGGCGGGGGGCACACGCCCGGCGGCCGCATGCCGCGCGGCGCGCGCATCGTGCCTGCAACCAACAACACCTCACTCGCTATCGATACTTATTTTTCACGTCTAAGTGACCACACTGAACTCGATGGTAAGTAGATATAGTCTAAATAGTGTCGACAGACGAGAGATGATTATCCCCCGATACAATTATGCCTGCGTGTTTCAAACTGGGATATACGCTGGCTGATCCCGGAACGTGACATTCTTACTATAGAATTGACAGCGTGTTAATTCTGATCTACTACTAGACAGGTTTATTTTGTTTGTAGATACAAATTTTTGTTGCAGACCATTTTTTTGTTTATTTACTATCGAAGGAGAGTTAAAAAAAGTAGTGCAGTGCAAAAAAACCTTCATCCATCAACCCATCAGGTAGTTAAATAAATAGAATACGTACAGTAAACGGCATAAGTAATGAGCATAGTTTTCAGGACGAACACAGGCATGTACAAATACAAATTAAAGTTCCTAGATGTTAGCCAAACAACAATAAGCATCGAATGAGGAACCAATCGCGCGAAACATCGACATGTCGCACGTCAAACTGACCAATCAGGAGTGTGCTCATGACTCGTGCCGCTATCTGTACTAGTTATCATTCCTTACCAAAGTGTGACGCGGGGTTCTTGGTGCCGATGGGCGGGTTGAGAGGCGCGGGCGGCAGGTTGAAGGGCCGCGAGCCGCCCGTCTGCGGCGACGACGGCGACACGGGCGGCGATCTGAAACAACGGAATATTATACTCCATAGGGAGATGCTATATTTTCTTGTACTTGTAGTATGCTGAAGTTATTCGTCGGATATTATAATAACATTTATGAGCTACGAGCAAACTATGCAACTAAACTGTAAGTTGAATACACGCAACAAATATTTTTAGGCTGCAATACTGGTTTCGTGTTACATTATAAGGGAATTAATATTTTTTTTGTTTGTGACTAACCTTTGATTCCTGGTAAGTATTGATTTTTTTAAACTACTTGGAGGAAGCTTAATATCCAAGCTTATTAAATGTCAAATGTAAATTATATTTGATTTTAAAATGTATACTAACACCAATATTTTTATAGATTGAACGATCATAAAATAAACATTTCCATCTACCGCTTTTTTTTTCATTTTACGTCCACTAATAAACGTATTAAAAACATTAACATTTCACGTTACAAAAAATTCAATTGCAAAATCAATATTTGTGTATTAAAGTCTTAAGCAAGTTTTACATTAACAACAAAACTCGCAAAAGACAGCCTGTACGAGCAAATTTATGTCGTAAGTGACATAATTTAAGAGTTATTCTCTAATTTAGGAACTACCACGTTGATCCGTCAAATTCTTTCTAAATGATTCACTACACGAATATCGCTCCCACGCTCCATGCACCTAATACAGATGCCCTTGTGCTATTTGCTCCCCTTTTCGTCTGAACTAGATCGCTAATCGCTCGTACAATGTAAAAACAATGTCGGACCTATTAGTTGTTGCATTTCGAAATTATTATTGTCGGAAGGATACGCAAGGTCCTTTATGCCGAACGTCATGTTGACCAAAGCAATCTTGTGGCAAAACCTACAATAACCAGTCGATCCATTGTCAGCTGGTACACTTCGTTAAATCGAAATAACTCAAAATCAAAATGGCAGCTGCTAAGAGTTGCAAAGTTTACCGTTTTGGATTGAACTGTTCTCGAACTAGGATGAAAATCTTATGGTTTATATTTTCAGTTCCTAATATATTCCAGACTGTCTTTATCACATATTCTATCTCGACGAAGCGAAACAAGTGACCACTGGGTTCCAAACCATCAAAAACTATATGAAGGCAAGGTATTATTTATTACGCCGAGAAATAGTACACGTTGTTTCCTAAAAAAAAAAATTTACTCACTTTGGCATCCTCATACTTTGCGTCCTCGATGCTATCTTTCCATTAACCATGAGCTTCTTGGGCGGAGGCGAGGGCCTGGTGTCTGGCGCGTTCATGGTGGGCGGCTTTGGGGCCAGGTGCGGCTTGCCATGGCTTACGCGTACCCGTTCCGGCAGATCTGACGTGGAAAGGGACGACGCAGGCGTGGGAGGGGGTGGCGCTGAAGTTAAGGAGGTCATGCTGCCTCCTGAAAAGGATTTTAAACCTTATTGCAGTTGAAAAGGTATGCTGTTACACTTCAGCCGTCCGAAGAAAGAGAAAAGCATATACGAATCAATGTTATTTACGTGTTACCTACTGATCTTCCAAATCTATTTACTGCTACATCAAAAAAAAAACATATGTTGTGTCATATAAACACCGACGTTACTTAATTTCCAGATGCCAGACATAAACCAAATTGGAAACCATATGAATGCTTTCATGATTAATGAATAAAATCCATTTATTTCAACACATTGCATAACTAAGTTGACCAGGATAGTCATTTTCGTTTCATCGCTCCACGGAAAGATATAAACCTCATCAACTGTTTTATCAACAGCTTAGACTAGCAAGTTCTCACAGCAATACCTTGCGCAAGAACTTCCAGATGCGTCTACACTTGTGGCAATATATCAATAGTTCATTTCAATTCGACTAGCCAATATTCCTGCTGACCTTTAAAATTATCATAAGGTACTTGCGGTGAACGCTTACACGGTAAAAATCCCTTGCGGAAGTCAAATTCTGCAAGTTTCCTTCATCTCAACCTCAGTTTACGTCTATATAATTAGCATAATAAAAAGAAAGAGGTATTATTACCCAGCGCGGAGCTCGAGGACCCATGTAGCGAGCTCTTGTTCCTGTGCAGCGTGGACGCGACGTGCGGCGGCGTCTGCTGCTCGGCCGACTGCTGTTGCTGCAGGCTGTTGATTCGGTCCGATATCGAGCCGGTCGTCAGCACCGAGTCTGATGAACTCTGCAGAAGATAGCGAGAGGTTATGGTTGAATTTAAAATGTTCACTTGTAAACACGATAGAGCCATGAACGATTCTTATAAGAAGGTATAAACGTGGCACCATAACAAAAATAGACCAATCAGAATAAAGTTTGTTTGATGTGCTTACACATGACTTTATAGTGATTGGGTTATTTTTACCATCAACGCGTAGTTAGCGGTTGAGATAGCGTTTTGGAATCGGCGGTAAGTCTACAGTCTACAACAAGGCCGAGTCTGGTCCTATCGTTTAAAAAATTGTATTTACGTGAATATAGCTACTGCGTGTAGATTTGTAGCCAGTGAAATTATCGTGGGCTCAACACATCCCATGGGATTTGGTGGCATGCCCCCTACTTTAACGATTAGTAACTATAGTAATGCATACTTTTAATGTTTATGGGCAGTGACCCACTTAGTATAAAAGCGTAATTTAAAAATAGTCCCGAGAGGCTGTTAGTAAACGTTCATAACATATTACTTTAATTTATATGCAAATTAATGGGATTGGCAACCGATCCAATTTGCGATATTCGCATTTATCTATGTTCAGGGAAAACATCTAGTGGTATTGTAATCGTATGTCCATCGTTAAACTGACTTACAAATTATCAGGATACTATCCACATTTGTGATAAGAAGAGGACAGGTCGCCCAAATTATTGGTGAAACAAAAAAATTTGAATCAATCCTTTGTAATACAATACTCACTTTTTAACTATTCGTGTTACATTCTATACGATATTTTCCTAAGTTGGATTTTGTACATTTTTGCTATGTAACGGCAAATAGTACGAGAAAAAAACCTTATGCGAAAACTGAATTAAAATTGGTTAAGAAATGAGGCTTCATATTACAAATATTGCTGTGTGCAAGATTGGACGGGTTATCGCGTTATCTCTTTCTTTCGCACGCACCGTAATTCCCGGTGACGTCACGTGCGCGTAATCCGCCTCTTTACTCTTACTTTTGATACTTATTCCTACTACCGATATTCAAAGGCTTGTAACTTGTTGAAATTTTACCGAATTTAAATCACTCTTTCTTTGTTAAGTTGTATATCGTAAAAAAATATTAAAGTGAAGAACAAAAATGAATAAATGCCTTCCTTTTATTTCCTTCCTACCTTCCATGTATCCTAATTACATTTAGTTTTTTCGTCTCTGTAATACAAATAGCATCAGTGTCAACTTAACACCCCTTAATCGTCTAGCACAACAACCCCGAGATAAATATAAACATGTTAACACAATGATCGATTATAACTCATTCGGAACGCTGATATAATCATTATCAGTGAGTCAATGCAGGATCGTCGGGATAAGCAAAACAATACGGCTGCGGTTATGCTATTAGCGGCACGTCTTCGTCATCGGCGGTTAGCAATAAAAAGTTGGCGGTTAGTATTATAAATCATGTTACCGGTTTACCTGTGTTAGTCATTATGTTTTAAAGAATTAATTAGAAATCGCTTTTTTACTAGACATAGTGACTGTTCATGTTTATTACGCGATGTATTTCCAACTGCAAGCCAAGTAAACTAAAATCTAGAAAAAGTCGCCAAGTTTTATTATTTTAGATGGCTTTTACCAATTAGATATAGCGCGTAGGATTTACCTTGCTATAAAGTTTAAAATGTATTTCAGGGAACATAATATAATTTATCAAACTACGTATATACATAAGTAGATGTAATATAATTAATTAATAGGTGCATTCTACATTTACATAGACATCTTTAAAAGAATATTTCGACAGAAAATAAATTACTGGTATAAAGTCATATATAGATATAAAAAATCGTTAGTATTTAACTATACATCAAGGTATCTTATTAACGTTAAGATAAATGACAGATGAGCATTATCATTTAAAAATATATCGTCGGCTAAGAGTGCTGAGCTGCTAACTCCATTTTTACCGGAAATGAGCTTTTGATACCATCAGATAGAGCGAGCAAAACTCTACAAAATCGTAAAACATACCAAGTGCCTCTAACACACGACAATGTCACTTTTTGAGCCTCAATAATATCTGACAACTCCTTGGATGTGAAATTAACTCGCGTAAAACTTGCTAACTCCCTCATTTGGCGCCATTTTGTGGACAAATGTGCAGCTCAAATTCCCGCGGCATGGCTTCATAACTCCCATATGAAGAAGAACTACAATTTTATTTCGTGTGTGATATTATTGAACAATGGTGATTCTTGTTTTTTAATTTTTCTACGTTTATTTTATCTTTTGAATTGTGTTAATACATAAAAGCTTAAAATTTGACATCCTCTTGCTTGGCTTGGGGGTTAGCCCATTTTATTTCTTAGAAATAAGTCTTGTTAAAGGAGTTAGACATAATTATTTTTTGCAATTCAATACCCTTCTATGCTTTAATAACACTTTTGTACATGTTTTAACTCAAAAAACATAGGTAATACTTATGTTATTTATATCATGAATTATATATAGTTGGTATCCACGGTGAAGAGAGAAAATTTGCGTGGCCAAGTAATACAGTAAAGGGTAGCCGAGTCATACTGCGATGTAAATATATAATTATAAAAATTTACAAATAAATCAGCAAATTTTGGGTATTTTATATCGCAATATCCAGCGATAAACATTGCACATTGATTGATTGTTGGTGAAATCTTTGGGAAAGTATTTCTGTAGCCAGTGATAGTTCTCTTTATTTTAATCAAAATAAAAGACCCCAACTTTCAAAAGTACGATGGCATCCATAAAAAACGAGGGAATCCTTTACGAAGTCAGTCACTCGAAATTTTCTATAATGTTTATACAAATTTTGTAATCTAAGCTGACAGATTAAAAAAAAATAAGGATTAAAATGTAAATAATTATCGTAAAAAGCAACAAGAACGAGTGGCAAATGCCACTGGAAATTTAAGGAGAACTTTGAAAAATATATTAAACGAATTCGGTATTGAAACACAGAGGTTAACAGAATTTTCAGTGGACAAGTTACTTGCTGAACACGGGCACACTATGTTGTGACTGTCACCTTATCAACCGGATTTTAATCCAAATTGAAATATGTGGTCTCGACTGAAAGGCTATGTAGCCGCTAGAAACGAGGATATGAATTAGCAAGTAAATATTACCGGGGCTGAAGAATGGAAATAGGTTTGCGATCATGCAATCAAATACGAGAATAAATATCTAAGAATTTAACACGACGTAGACGATTACACTGATAAACTAGTAAATAATATGGCCGATAGTGACAGTGATATTGAACTCTTTGAGAGCAAAGATATTTAATTCGCGAGACAGGGGGATGGCATATCCCCAAAACTGTTCAAAAGCGTACTGTAGGATTTGTTCATAACTCTGGACTGAACAGGTATGGCCATTAACATAAATGGTGATTACATGTCGCACTTGCAATTCGCAGACGACATAGTGATAATGGCAGAAACACTGGGAGAGCTGCAACAGATGCTGTGTTCAGCCTAGCATCAGCCTCACAGCGAATAAGTCTAACAATGAATCTTGATAAGACAAAAGTTATGATCAAGGACCGTTTTATCGTTGTCAATGACCACCTTCTCAAAGTTGTTTCCGAATAATCTTACCATGGGCAGATTCTGCAATTAGGAACAAACAGTTTTGAGAAGGAGGTTAAAAGGAGATTCCAGCTGGGCTGGGCCGCATTTGGTAAACTACGTCGGGTTTTCTCGTGGTTTCTACCGCAATGTCTGAAAATTAAGGTTTTCACCCAATGCGTCCTACCTGTCATAACCTACGGTGCCGAAACGTGAATGCTCAAAGTGGCTGGTCCACCACCAGGGTCGCTCAGCGAGCTATGGAACGTGCTATGCTTGGAGTTTCTCTGAAGGATAAACTTCATAACGAAGTCATCCGTCAGTGAACCAATGTCACCGACATAGCACACAGGATTAGCAAACTAAAGTAGCAGTGGGCAGGGCATATCTGTCGAAGAACCGATAACTGATGGGGTAAACGTGCTCTTGAGTGGAAACCACGACTCGGCAAACGTATTTGTAGGACGCCTTCAAGCAAGGTGGAGTGACGATCTACAAAAGGTCGCTGACAAGAACTGGATGCGACAGCCCGAAGACAGGGTAAAATGGCGCATATTTGGGGAGGCCTATGTATATCAGTGGACAAAGATATAGGCTGATGATGATGAGAATTTTGAGAATTTAGATGATTAAAAGTTTTCATTTAAATGTTATTTTAGCAATTATATGTATAATGAATAGTGTTTAATATGTACGCTACATGACGAGTTACTTACCAAATTATGTAATCGTGTTAAAAACATTTTCTTTTTTTATTTTCCCTAATCAAAAAACAACACCTAAATATTTTAACAGCACGTAATAAACACGGGATTCTTAGTGTTTTGTGTATCCAAATGTCGATGTGCAATATTTATCGTCGAATACTTATAACGACTTGCAGGTGATAAAGCAGACGTTCCCATCCAATTTTTGACTTTTATGAAAGTTTTATTTCACTGCTAATCATAATTATTGAATAGGTACTAATAGTAATATGCATGTGTTTAATATATTTTTTTTATAAACGCATTATACTTAAAATATTAAGATTATTTATTTAATGTGATAAAATGCTAACTCCAATTTAATAGCAATATAAATCTAATTTTCTAAAACGAAAAATGGCTAACTCCATTTTTCTGTAATAATTCTAAATGATTTGATAGTTAATAGTTGTTTTGTGCAAATATATAAAGCTTAAAGAAATATCTACCAACGGGATCTTCATTTTTTAGATGTTGTAAGAAATAAAATAATAATTCAGTTTTTTTTATCCTGTTACTAATTGTCTATTATGGAGTTAGCAGCTCAGCACTCTTAGCCGACGATATCTTACAAACACAAACATTCGTTTGAAATTAATCACGTGATCGTTAATAATTTATCAAGTATGTAAATGTAAAATTCCATAAAACCAAGGACGCGAATGGTCGATCGAAAATACCGGTTCTTCTTACACTTGCTCATTAATAAACGTGAAAGTATTTAGTCATGTCACTCGAATTCCGATTAATGATCTGTTACGTGGTTCGAGTTAATAGTAACATTATAATTTTATTCTTATATCTCTACGGAATATATCGACGGTTGAAAGGCTAATTGACTAAAGCGACATTTTTTTTTTTGAAAAAAAATTTAAGTAATTTAAAAAACATAGAAAAATGTGCTGATTTTAAATATATATGAAACTTAGTGTCGCCAAAAATTTTGTTTCAAGTCAATTAGCCTTTCAATCGATATGTATGCCTGGCAAATTTTGTTACTTCATCGCATCATTTTAAATATTTTTCTTTTAATGTAGCATTTTGTCTACAACTTCCGACAAATAAATATAAAAATAATTACATTATTCCCCAAAATTCGTTTTAACTACGGCATGCCTAATAAATGACATCTATAATTCTTATTTATAACATTCCCTAAACGCTTCAAGAGTTACCACGTCCTGTCATTATCAGTTTTTAAGTGAAACGACATGACCGATGAATCAGTGTAGCGATCGCCTCGGGTCATCGGGAATGAGTCAGTTCTGATGAGTCAAGTGTCATTACCGACCGCAGACCCGCGAAGGGAGCGCTAAGGTGTCTTTATGTGCTAATGCTGTGATTCATTGAGCGGCAAAGGAAACTTGGTGCCAACTGCCAACACTGTTCATATATCCGTATGCTAGTTGCGTACAGTTCTAGGAAAAGCTTTGTTTATTTGTTTAATGGTTTTAGCTAGACCCTTTACAAGTAAATCAGACTTGTCCAACTTCCGTATAAATTAATAAGACTCATTGCACTTATCCCATTCCAATTCCACGTAGGTAATAAAAGTAATATACTTTATTGTAGGTGTTTACTTTATTTATCTCGTAGCGAACTTTAAAGATAAGAGTTTCAGTTTATTGGTTGTACAAGGCACGTCGCAAATTTCTTTATTGAACTCCAGTATTCGATTACAAAAAGACTAGGTACAGTCTGGAATTTTGATGAAACGAAACAAAACAGGGAACCTTAGGTTCGTCTCTTTCACTGCCACAACTCTCATCATCAGTTTAATCTACACACTATCTGGAGCTAGTTTAAAAAAAGGTAGCTATCGCGAATCCAGACAAAGTCACGGGCGAAAGTTGTTTACGCAAGCATACATAACGAGTCATCTGCCGCTCCTTATAAGACGCGCGCGTTAACGTTATCGTTATATCGGTACAGATTGGGAAAACGTTTCGCAACGGAAACAAAGTTTTGTCGCGCCGCCGACTACCGCCCGACGACGCGACGCGACCGCCCGGTTCGCGTTGCAATTGAAACTTTCATCGAAAATCGATGTGCACTCTCGGTTATATCAGCTTATTGAGTTGAAAATTCACGTTTTGTTTATTAAAATATTTTTGGAAATCAATTGATGCCTGTTACATTTATTTTGGCTTGATGCTGTCATCGTATTAGCAATATGGATAATAAATGTAAATGGACAAATTATATTGACAGTCTTATACCCAAGAATACCTACCAGAGTTGTACAATTAGATACTTATCATCATGAACATGATAGTCAGGACCTGTGCCAAAACAAAAAAAAAGACCCATTATAACCACAATGAACATATCTCAGCATATCAACCACAAAATAAAACAATTAGCATTGATAAAAGACCTTCCAAATGAGTGTCAGTTCAAAACATGTAAATGTGTGATTCATACTAACAGACCCACATAAATGACCTCCGCATAATGAGTAATGATTTCATTGATAATTATTTAAACGGAAAATCCTTCTAGATACGTTACGTAAGAATGTGGTATTCGGAATACTCATTAGATAAGTCATCAATCACTGCAAGAACCTCGAAAGTGAAGGTAATTTATAGTAAATAAATAAATAAATAAATAAATAAATAAATAAATAAATACTGGACAATTTACTGTAATTCTTTGAGACGATGGTGAACATGTTTTTGAGACTTCAAACCCTGGGAAAACAATAAACATCTAGTATAGTGGGAATCCAGAGTCTAAATTATAAATTTTTAATGACTTAACCTCCCAGCGTCTCTTTCCCTTCCTTGGATGGAAGCCACGTGTGTTGACATCCGTGCAGCCGTAGTCAATCCCTGAAATCCTGCTAAACAATATTTAATATTGCAAAAGATGGTACATTTTTAATATGCAAACAGGGTAAACTAGTTGGCTTTTCTTCATGATAATAAAATTCCAAACCCTACTACAACAGCACCAATATAGGCCGATATTGCTAAACCGTCAAAACAACAAAACTTTACAGCGATGAAGCGATCAAACCGCCACAATCACTTTACACAACAGAGAACAAACTTCGATAACAAAGTCGATCGTAACTCGCTAGAAATTCACTGACACTTCGCTTTACCCGAGATGGTTGTTATGAACTCGCGGAGTACTCGCTCGAGTGCATTCACTGGAGCTGGCAATAGCACATGTTACCGGAAAGTTCTGGAAACTCAATTAAACAAATGCTGCGAACTAATATTAAGACGTGCTGGCGGTAACTAAACTTGAATAATTTAGTACTTTTTGGGTGCGGTAACAAGCGTAGATAGAATGTTGTTTAATGGAACCTGGGTATGAGCATGTTACTCTGTTATTCTGAACTTTCATAGAACTTCATCTACATGCTAAAAGTTATACAATTTCTCGCAAAGAAACAACTTAGAGGGACAGTTTAGGTACAGTTTCGATTTATACGGAGAGATAAATATCCAGAGCGCAGAACATCTCTCACCCTCTTAAAGGGAACGCGAGCCATTCTATGCATTATAATTAAAATCGCAGGATGCTGTAATCAGGCGCGATATAAAAAATTAGGCGAGCAAAATGCTTGTCTAACGGTTTCAATGTAGGTCTATACAATTTCCTTAACCGTGAACCATTTATATTTCTGTCTACAGCAATTAGGTACTCACCACAAAGTCTTTATTACAGTAATAAGTTTTGACGTAATATTTGCAAAGAGATACGTGTAAAACAAACAGACAAAACCCATAACAGGGCCCTTATTCTGTATGATAGTGTAAACGCGTAACGCGGCCGTGTCATGTTATCTTCGAGAAATGTGCGTGGAATGGTATTCTGTAAGCCAAATTTCTATAGTCCTAAACATGATGCGTTGTGTTACGTGCTTGTTACACACTGTTAAAATAACGTGCGGGATAGAGAATAAGGCCCCAGTTTCCTTCTCCGCATTATCTAACAGCTATTGTAAGCCGCGTCTGCGTAGTGGGATGCTTCGAGGTAAACATATTGTTTTCCTCCATAAGAACTGTCATGTTTATGTTCTCACATTCGTGTTGTACGCAACGCGTTTGCTCATAAACAGCATAGATTGGCTTTCAATTTATATCTGTACTTTAATAACTCTTCCACCAGCCTTAGCCTACTCCAATTTGGGGTTGACACCACACAATTTTTCAATCATGTTGCAGTTGCTTTACGTTGTATTATCTGCCTCAGACTTGAGAAGATTAAAAGTTCCTGTCAGTGACAAATATTGTCATGCAAAAATCGATACCAATGAAACCACACAACAAAATATTAGTCATAAACTAATAAGGAAATTGAATAGTCCCACGATTGACGATAAAAATGTATCTAATCATACAAAAAATGACAGCCTCCGCGACGCAACGAGCGATAAACGCACCTCAATATACGAATGGCACATTGTTTCAAGAATAGATTATAGAATAGCCTGATAGTTCATCGTAATTCGATACTCTAGCTATCTAATCATTGATGAAGGACTATATACCTAAAAGATTCCAAAATACGCCTCAAAACGTAATAAAAAAACGTATGTAATGCACTATAGTTCGAATGTTTGATGTTTTGTTCACATGTATGCATCTGTTCCTTCAATTATAATACGACACATTTTTTTCATCATACAGTGTAACATTGTATTGGTGGCAGTACTGTGAACGTGCCAATTTTAATTAACCGACCTATACAGTACACTTTAGCTCTAACTGTAAGCGTTGGCTCCACATACTCAATTTCTTCGTAACCGCTACTGAAAAGGTTTTACCTACACTAATTCCCTAGACAAGCCAGTATAGCAAGAATAGGAGCTTCGCAATGCTAACTCGGGGTAAGGAGTCCGCATAAGCTAACAGATTAGCGGATAACGAGTTAATATATCTCGTAAACTGAACAGATGAACGTTCTGCGTCACTAGATTAAACAAGATAAACACTTTTACGTATTCTGGAACCTCGAGATTGTTTTTATTTAAAACCTTACTTCTATCATTGTTCAACTGAATGAAGCAAAGTAGCTTTTACGAAAGTGCGAGGCCTGCCCTAGTTCTATACTAAATACCTAACATCTGAGATTTTAATAACGCAGTACCTTCGGGCCTATATTGCAACAAAACCGCGTGCATGTTGCTGCTTGCCAACGGAAACATACCTACTTAAATAGGCTCTCCAAAACAAAAGACCCATTAAGCATTAAAATAACACATCATACAAGTAATGATATTAAAGATAACAAGGACAATTACGCACAAATTAGGGGCATTAGGTTTTCTACTTTAAAAGTAACAGGATTTGGATTAACATACATAGTCGTATGCAGGTTTTTCACTCAGTAGTAAATTAATCGCCCTACCACCATGCTAAAACGGCAGCGTGGGATTCCCGCACACTCAGAACATTTGCAAGCCGAAACAAAACTACTCTGTATTCAACTTTATCGACCACCGTCAATTCCCCTTAGGAACATTTACCTAATTTATGACCACTTTCTCCGACCTTCGCATATCTACTCACTCCTGCCGATCAAACGCTTAAAGCTATAGGAGGTAACATAAAAAATATGCGGACGAACCGCACCGTAAAGACAAGCTGACGTCACACACCTTCGATGTGATGGGCGTTATAATTCAAGATACGTGAAGGTTATGCGATAAGGTACGTTAGTCATCTTAGCAAGTTTAGTACATTTTTCTTGTTTAAGCCTCTATATCGCAGTGAGAGACTGAGTAATACTCGAACAAATAAACACACGCAGCTTTTATAAATATCCGCTTTTCTACTTCGAGCTTGAGAGATAAAGAAACATCTGGTTTGATCTTGAATTAGCTTTGTTTCCAAGAATCAGCGTATTAGAAATTTATTAGCTCATTGCAGATCTATTTATTTACTTGACAAGCATTATTGTAATAGTAAAATACTAATAGATTCGTTTTTTTTTTTGTTAAAACAAAGGTATGTAACTCAGCGATGTACTCTAATAACACATAAAAATTATCTTCGTACAGATATCTATTTGTCATACTAACATTGAAATATTTACGGGAAATTTGTAGATGATTTATCGGACGAATTCTCAAAAACCTTAAATTTGCCCTTCTAAAACGAAACAAGGCAATCACAGGCAGACTTGTGAACCTGAAGCTAACCCTCCCAACGACTCATTCCAAAGATCCGACAAGACGCATTCCGGGTCATAACTAACAATATATACAATATAGTAAGCAAGCAAAATTCGTAAACATCTTTCGTGAATCAATATTTGAACATTGTTCAGGGCAGTCACTTGATAAAGAGAAAATACAATATAAACCCTATACGTCACAATGAAACCACATCTCGCCGCATCATTGCCGCAGACGAATGTGGAATGACTGGTTGTGGGGGCAATTTTTTACTTTATTAACATCCCGTTTAGGACAAAGGCCCCTGTCGCGTCTCCGGACACCAGACGTTGACGGCTAAAATTACAAATTGACAATTGCGATCCACAAAATGGAGGAGTCACGCAAACGACATAATTAATTAAATCATTGGATACATACGGGTCATGAACGTGTAGAATGAAAGCGGTAAGAGTACCATAAGCTGTCATAAAGATCAACACTACAAAAATATGCTATATGAGATTATGATCGTGGTTCATTCGTTTGGTAATTTTTATCGCGATGAAAAGGCCTATATGCTAGACCAGAAATTGGTATATCTGCTTACCAAATTTCATTCAAATTCATTTAGATATTCATAGCTCCTACGATAACAAACACACTATATTTTCATCTATAATGTTAGTAAGAGGTGGGATGACCAATAGAGTAACTAACAACTGGGGGCAAGCTATCAACAAGCCATAAAGAAACACTGTGAAGTATCAAACACTAGAAAGACTTTCCTAGACACCCTTTGAGAGAGCAAGTAGGGCGAAACGCTCGCACGTTGGGTTTACTTGACCTAAAATTATTAGGGACACAATTACTCGTCCGCCTGCATACATAATTAAAGAACATCTCAACCTCAAAAGAATTCACGGGGGAGCGCCGCCTTTTAAATGTTCCAGGGGTAGATTTATTTATTCAACAAAAAGATCCTGCAGCAACCACAAAGTAAGTTATCTATATTCAATCTAATTTTCAAAAATGTTGTACGCACTTCGGAAGGCCCAGTTTTTTTATACAATGGAATGATGTGACGAGAAAGTGACAGCACACATAGCCCTGAATTAAAAACTGCTACATAGAGCATATAAAATTATAGACCTCAAAAGAGAAAAAAGTTAAATAAATTTAGCAACAAATCAATCCGATCTAAAAATCGACGCAAAAAAAATCCTCACGTCCTACGTCACACATTATAGCTACCCATTAAAATCGAAAATATTTAAACCAATCTGTACGTAACAATACAAGGACGTTGACTCGATATTTTAGCAAATCAAAACACGAAACACCAACGCATACATTCTCTTTGAAATAACACAGCTGCGATAAAAATAAACTGCATTTTAAACGGCGCGTGAGTATGTTGCGTATCTTGTATATCGTTATCAATATCGTTTCACTTATCTGCGACATTGGGAGGATGCAGTCCGAGGACTCAATGACCTTATCTGTTAGTACGCTTGACCGCTGTTACTCAAGTTTCCGTTTCTTATTAAAAAAGGTAAGAAACGACAGAAGCTTATTGGTATGTCAAAGGACTGCAATGCTTCGATGATTCCTTTAGCATTGTGAATGTTTATGGGCGATGGTGATCGTTTACCATTACATAACATGTTTGCTGTTTTAATTCTTTTTTACTTGTATAAATGACCTTTACTCGGCTTGATGCCGCACTCACATTCCTCTTTCATCCTATTCTATTGTGGACCTTTTCTTCAAACACTTAGTTCTTATTCATATAACACCTGGCCAGCAGTTTGGGAACTCCATGGATCTTTTTTCGAAATGTAAGCTATATTCCTTTTATGTTTAAAAGATAACAGTTTTGAATATGACCCACTTCCAGATTAATATCAAAACTACACAACGTGCCACACAGCATGTTTTATCTTGTCGTATCGAGGCTCTTCGATCTCGAGGAAGGTCATCGTTTGTATCGGTTCTTTACACCCTCCACTTAACCCGTTTCGCCGAGCCCTTCTGTATATTTCACGAGTATTTGCTGCAAATATCTTTCCGAACTAAATTCACCTGTACTTTTTGATTATAAAATTCTGCAGACATATAAGTGACTTAACTGTAATAGTAATAATTAATTAAAAGTATCACGACTTATTATAAGTGCAAATATGTTCACCTACATGATGAATAACGTATTTTATTTATTTTTACTGATGCTACCAATTTTGGTGTTTATTCAAGATTCCATTTAAAATGTATGTACACATGTTATGCAGTTCAAACTGCAGATCCTCGTAAATAGCCAGCGAAGTTTAATTGAACAGACGGTACTGTATAAAAATATATCATTCGCTAAACTGGGACACAAAACGTCCTGAAATGTAATCAACAGTTAGACAAAGCTAGGATTGGGAATAACGTATGATGCTGGCATACAACAGTTTTAGCATGTATTCCATTACGAACATAATGAATGTTTGGACGACAGTAAAACGAAACCTTTTGTGTTATTAAACTCTTCCTCGCTCTAGGTTTTGACGACAAAAAAAACGCAGCATTTGAGTTCTGTAATTTGAATTAAAAAAAAACTGGCGTTGGCTACACCGGATAGTGTTCAAATGACGCTAGGCATATTTCGCCCTTATGTGGTACGAAAATTTTAAGAAATAATACAAAACAACGATTAACTTTATTCTTTAAGTAATTTTAAATGAATTAAAAATAAATTAAGGTCAACTCCATGAACATTTTGATTTTTACATCCGTCCTCACTTGACATATTCCCAATATGGCGTCGGTACACTAGCGCCACAACGTAACAGCGTCGTAAATAGCAAACTATTGGCACTATCGAACAGATAAAGTAAAGATAAACCACAGAACAAGGCGACAATAGAAACAAATAGTTTCGCTCACCCGTTGTTTATTCCAATAGTATTGATGCAATTCGTCCAAAACTGTGTAGATATTTTCGGTGGACATTTTGAAAATAACACTGTAAGCTGGGTTTTTGCGCGATTTATTATTGATTACACCGATTGATAAAGAGCTCGGCAAAATAAGTGATAAGGCCACGGTTACCGATAACAATGAGAAATTATTCACCGCGATATGTTCATATCAATACAAATAGTGAGAGGGAATTGCGTATAATAGATTACGCGCATGTTGATAATAATTCTATAGAAGTCAACTCCTACTTTTCAATGCTACCTAGATTAATTAAAACCGCCAATGTTTGTACGATAGGCAAAATTGGTATGAAAAAAGATTCGTATATTATTGTGGTGTAGGGTTATGTTTGGGACTGTTGGGGGTGTTTGTACTCAATTTTGCATCAATGTACAAGTAATTTAACATAGGTAGAAACAAAGATGGCGGACGCACGAGAACTTAACCTTAAAACAAATATTTGTGAACTAACGAATTACTTTCGGAACTCAGATCGTATCGGCTGCCTATTATTCTTCAACCATCTCATCACATGCAGTGCCACGATACCAATCGTCTTAAAGACGTTTTATAAACACGCCATTTCTAAGATTTTAATATTAATGGAGGTATTGTATTTAAACACAATCCTCCTCTCGGCATCAACAAGGCAACGTCATCAAACACTAAGATAATGACAATGGCTTAACGATTGGTCATTAGTAATTAAAAGGCCTTGGGTCATGCCCTGTAGTAACGCAGTTATTCTTCAATAGTTTCTGATTTTCCTTTGTTAATGATCAAGGCAGTAAAATACAGCTATGAAAATATTCAAATAATATATTTTTATTATATTAAGCCGCACAAACAGCGGTACTCTGGAATGGTAATAAACCTTTTTTTCCTGCTGTAAAAATCCATGTTATGGATGCCATTCTTGAAACTGGGGAGCAGAAGAATGGTTATGTCGAACTAACTTGCCTTTCAACCCAGATGTCGTCTAAATCCCCTCTGATTCTGGTCCCTCTAAGTGTTATGCCGTCATACCGAATAAAACCTGCAGTGGCCTACTTCTAAATACGTGAAACGGTCTAGGGGGTCGATAGTGATTCCAAATTAGCCGGACCCGTCACTGCACTATGTAGCTACGCGGCTCATCTGTTTACGGGGCTCAGAGGTCCCCTTCCTTCGGCACCATTTGTCAAACTGACGTCTTACAACAGGAATGAGGCACCATTGCGGAATTCTTTAAATGCCCCCATACTATAGGGCTTGAGTGGTAATAAATTTGGCAATGCGTTTGAGTGTAGCCAATATGATTACTGGGTGTTATCTTAAGCCTCGACATGATGAGCGTAGTTCGGAACCATACAGATCTTGGTAATTCAAAATTACGATTGATACTACTGTTTATGGGCGGTTGGAACAAGCGTCGCTTCTCGTCAAAGGCGAAGGTTTGCAAAAAGACGAGATAAAAGAAATCTCAGAAGTATCCCAATGATATTGACATAAAAGTTAAAATTTATTAATTCAACAGCATCAATCTATAGGTAGAAAATATAAAACATCGGGAAAATTGTAGAATATTCTATATTTTACAATACATTACAGCTCCTTTTATGTTGACTATTGTATTGTGTATGTTAATTAGGTGTTGTCATTTTTCCTGTACATTTAATTTAGAACTCATAATTATTAATTATATTCATTAGAGAAATATTCAATTTAATAATATGTAATATCTTCCCTGAAACATTGTTTTTCATGAGACATATTTACCACAAAACAAGTTTATGTTAACATAAATTAAGGCCAATTATAATTGACGTAATAGGAATTCCATTTATAACAAAAACAAGATTTAATTTTAATTAAACATAAAAGGATACCAATTATGTATTCCCTATCCATTATATATATATTTTTTTAGATATGAATATCAAGCAAACTCCCAGTAGTAAGCCATAAACTTAATCTCCAATACATACAACCCAATAGGCAATGAGCATCGACTGAAGAACCAATCACTCGAAACATCGACACGTTGGACTTCAAACCGACCAATCACGAGTGTGCTCACGATTCGTGCCTAGACGCAGACAGCTTGACTGAATAATGACCGACACATCAGTGGCGAAAAGAGAAAATTTCCAAAAGCTAACCCGACACAACATAATATAAATACTAATATGCATAAAGACGGTCCGCAAATCATTCTAATGATAATAAGATTCTATAATTATTTTGTTATGTTTACGCGAATGTTAGACATTAAAATTAATCTATTTTTCGAATCCATTGACCACGTAGGCTGCAAAGTCTTCGAAACTTAGGGAGAAAACCAAAATATTAAAACCGCGATAAAATCCGAAAATTGTTTAATATTAATAAGATTATATGGACCCTTCGCCACTAGTACACGTGATGAAAAGCCTACCATAATAAATATTTCTAACAAGTTGCATCCTCGGGTCATCAGATCTACATACATAAAAGAAGACAGACCGGCACAAATCGATGGACTGACGAGATGCGTAATGTCTATTGATCAAGATTATATTTAGACTGCACCGTACATCGGATACCTAAGCTAATTCGTATTGTGGCAGGATAAAAAACTTGTACATAAACATTGACACAGTATCGTTTGATGACTTAAAATTTATAGATAGTATATAGAAGGTTGTATATGAAACCTGTGGAATAAAAATAGTTGTGAAAATGAAATTTGCATATCATTCAGCACCGCACCATATCGCATCATTCAGACTCAATCTGAATAAATATTTAAACTATATACCTTATTGTAGAGGAAATACAATCTATTTTTTCATTAATATTACTATTATTTATACCGAAGCCCAACCAATAAAAGGCTATAAATCAAAATATCATACGGCAATGTTTGATGTTGTGTGCTAATAGCGGATAATCGCGTTGGGTTTTACTAAATCCGTCAGCTAAGGGAGGTGAGGCACAAATAGACTTCTATTTTGAACACTACAAACTAATACACTCGTTATAAATGTGAACGCAATAGTCAGGCATTAGTTTCAAAAAGTGACATAAATCTAGACTGTATTGACTTAAAATCATTACCATAAAAAAAATTGTGAACGATCATAAAATTACTAAAACCTTATAATCAAACCGAAATAACTATATAAATTGATTTATAATAGGTGTAAGTTAATAGATGAACGATTTCGTTTCATAAGCAATTAATAAAATATTTACACCGAACTTGATTGTAAACACAAACAAAAACCTGTATCAACCAAATTACCAACTTTCATCCTGTGAAAGTGCTCTCAGGGTATACTTACTAAAAGATTTTAACAATTCTTAAACGGTTATCGAACTACTTGAAATAAAGACCGCACTATAACTATCTTCCTTGCACGTTCACCCTTTTCTATACAAACAATAACAAATACTAGAAAATACACCCAGAGATAATCTTAAACGACTCTAAAATCCATTTCAAAAAGACACAGCAACCTCACCCCCGTATAGCAATAAAAATATCGTTGCCACAAAACCCCTGTTTACCCGCAAGCTATTTATAGATTCGGGTAAACCAAAGCAGGCGTAAGTCGACAGGTTAAAAATTAACCCGACGGCCAACGCGGCACCTCACGGCACACTTTATTTCGACACGTGTCGAATCCCTGCAAAGGATATTTTGGTGGCGAGTCGGCGAAGTGGTATTTCCTTTGTCGAATCACACGGCAATTTGCTGGTACAGGGATCGCGTACCTTATATGATTCCGATGGATATCTAAAATTGCGTTGTTGCTAATGAATTTACAGCAGAGATAATTAAAGTTGAATAAACATTTTTGTTGAAAACCTTTTTTGTTCTACGAGGCGTTTTTTACTTTTTGATATCGTAATTTTTTTTATTGTATCGCAATCTAACCTTGTCGTTATATGTTTTACGTTCGGTTACAATGTTTAGTGTGAGTTATGAGATAATATTAGTTGTTATCTAAACATATGATAAATCGATTATACAGAAACTGTGTTTTATTCATTAAAGATATGTCATCATACTAATCTACAAAAGTTACTATAGCTTGTAGGTATATGAGTTTGTTTATATAGTAAACTAGGTATCGCTCGCGTGAAAGCGTTTTTCCAGGATAGAAGACCCGTTTTATATTATTCCGGTATAAAACGGAGCTTATATTTTAGGTAAGACCTCTAGCTAAGCCTCGGGTAAAACTGCGTTTAATTCCAATAAGTAGGTTTTGCGTGATCCGTGTATAAACATACTGACAGGGAGACTACAATTCTAAAAATAGTTGTTTTTGGCTTCTGTTGCTCGAATAAAGACCTCTCTATGAGGTTTTCTTCAATATTTATAATGTCCCGACATCAGCTTGTTACAAAATTATTATAATATGTTAATAAATTACATCTAAAACTCTTATGTGTATTTTAATCTGTTTGTAGGCGGTAATCTGAATCAATGTTTAAAATGTTTTAATAATAAACGTCATTGTCTTTTAGTTACATTGACTATATTTTGATTTCACTGCTTTTGCTCCGATCCCTCTCTCGCGCAGACTATGTTGAGCTAATATCAAAAAAAAAAAAGGAATTATAGCTTTAATTACTTTTTCGAAAACAAATTAATTCCACGTTCTTTTGTTCAATATAAGGGCGTCTGTGGAAAACACACATACAAATGCCCGCAAGCGTCCTGGATGGGGAAAATTAAGAATTATTTGAGGACTTCAACTCGGAATGACTACTTCGCCCAGTAACAGTATTAAGTATGCCAATCCTGAGAGAAATGTAACCTAACAGCACAGGAGAAAAAGAACCCGATGACCTTATCAAATTAGCTACCCTAGAATTTAAACTCGAAATCTGCAAGTCAGAAAGAAGGCATCTGTGCGAGTAAAAATCGACAGATGGCCTCCCACCTCAATCCCGTTACCAATCCCTTCCGAAACCTTACTTCGTACAAGGTAATTAGCTTGAGTAACTTTTTACGAACGACTATGCACTTTGTATCTTAAAAACAATATTAAAACCGCTCGCTCGCAAACATACGCGAGAGCGTTGGCTTCAAAATTTCACCGTCTGGTATTACTTAAGAGAATTTCTTTTTTAATATAATACGTACAATACACACACACGAATTTCTACTTTCTTGCCTCCGTGAATTATATTCGATACCACTTTTATTTTTACTTTAAAATCCTTGGAGAACCTCGCCAATGAAAATTTACCAGTAGTTAAGTGATTTTTGCCTTTTTAACTTGACCAGGGAAATTAAAAATACCCTTGAGGGCGCGGCTTTGGCATTATCGTATAAAAATTGCAAGAATATGGAATTAAATTCCATATTTTACCACAACATTGTGAACTTTATACATATTTTCTGGACAGGACATAATTTAAACATTGATTCGTCTCTGACCCTCACACTACTTGGCTTAAGGAAATGCTTATCAAAATTAAACCATATTCAAGGAGCGAATACTTGTATAGAATATAAATAAATACCTACTTGATTATCAAATATATCTATATTTTTGGTTTCATCTATAGACTCACATTTTTTTTTAAATTATTTTGTATAGTTGATGTTTGTTTTTTCCTCCCTGCATGGTATGAACACAGATTTATAATTTTATTCGTAAAAAAACGGCGGCAGTTCGAAGGGGAACGTGTCGAATTACCTAATTTCCTTGTTCATCCATCATTCCATGACCTGTATTCGTTAACTGCAAGGCATTGGCCTTTTCCGAGTCGCCACACCCTTGTAACTTCGACGCCCTTCTTTTCAATCAACTTTCCTTCAATATGGACAAGTAAATTTGGAAAGTAATTATGCCATAACTTAACAAATATAATCCTTGTAACTACTTAGTCCAAGTCTATGAAATTAGGCTAGCATTAGCGGAACATTGGACTTTAAACTGAATTACATGAAGAGGAAACAACTCGAATAAATATCAAACACCAAGACAACTCATTAAAACACCACTCATCAACTTTAGTTAGGACTACGTATACGGCTCTATACAGTCGTATAGTCTTAACTGTCGTCGTCCTAAGATGGTAATAACTAATACATTCATTATCACGCTTGATGTCAAGTCTCATTAAAAAAAAAAACACAAATTTAACCCTAGCTACACGTATAACGTATATTCCCCCGTACACGTGTAAGCTCGTATACAGCAAACTTACGACACAAAAGCACTGAAGTGCACTTCTTTACTGAGGCGGATTTCTGTGCGTACACTAGAGAAAGTGGGAGGCGAGGGAGAAAACCACCGAAAAAACAATGGCGATGCTGAATAAAAGAAAACGTTCATACTTTTATAGATGCTGAAAGAAGTTAAAAACAAAAGCGTTCCGTAATGAGTGGAGACAAAGTTAGTCACGTCTTTATTTATTTACGAATTCTGATGCAATTACCAAAGGGTACAATCAAATGGAACGCGGGTATAATATTAATTAAATCAGGATGATAATATAATTTGTTTCATCACCAATATGTCTAACCTACACAGTACACACGAACAAAGGAAGCGTAATTTAATTCGCCGAAAAAGGTAACGGCCAGGTAACAACTTTATTGAAACAGTTTGTGCGTGAGTATTTAATGGATCAAGTCGACACATCTGGAATTGTACTTCTATCAATTAAGTCATAAAATGCTCTGATAACAATCGTGCTGAGATTTAAAATTTCTTAACGTTATCCTACATACGATTGTTCTATTTGATTTTATTGTAAGAACCAAATGAGGCGCATATCTAATGGTAGAACGATGATCAGATCTATAATTTACATGTCATTAAAAACATAACGATGTTTGTTGTCATTCATTTTGTAAAAAGACGAGTTAGTCTGAAGCCAATCCAGCTACAACTTTAATAAACAACGAGAAACAACAAAACATTTACCAACTTAGAAAAAAAAACAACAACTCACCAAAGGCATGGCGGGTTTCTGCACAGGGGGCTGAGGAGGCGGTCCCCTGGCCTTGATGTCGCTCGGCTGCCTCCTGACTACGGGATGGGCAGGCGGTTCCCTGGGCTCTCTATCTCTGTTCGCCAGGTCCCTGGCAGCTAGGGCGCCTGACAGTGCCGCGGACAGAGCGCTCACATTAGCTACTGGTGCCGGGGCTGGCATTGCAGGTCTCGCTTTCTCTGGCGAGTTTCTTTGAGGTGGTTGCTGTGGCTGCGGCGGTGGGTACCGCGGCGCTTCCGTCTTCAATTGACCATTGGGCGTTTGGCCTGGCAACAGAATAATGTCAATAATTTCTTATTTTATTTGGTTCTGTATTGAAAACATCATTTTCATAATAGCAAGTTTTAGTGTAGTGCAGAATCGACTTTGATTTCCAGGACTTGCAGTAGTGTTCGGCTTAAATATTTAACAGACTTCGAAAAGGAGAAGGTTGTTATTAGATATGTATTTATTTTGTTTACCATCATGTTGAAAATTAATCGATATTCCTACGCATTTACGTAGTAAATAAGTGTCATAATTGTTTTATTATTTAGATACATTTTGTCCATAAAATAATACAAGTCCGTGTATTTTTATCTTGTACTGTAACACTAAACGCGAGTGATACCATTATCCATGAACTCGGCTGTATTTACATAATGCAATCACATTATTTTCCGACGTAATTACATCGGCACTTATGTTTTATCGCCTTCGATATGAAATCAGGTTGTATTGATAATAGGTAACTGTTGAAGAAACAATAAGACACTTCAATAATATTTTTTAGCTCAATTCAATGAGACATCAAATTAGAATCGCAATCATATATGTGTAGGCACCGATCAAAATGGATGTATGGAGTGACATAATCGTAACAAACGACAGAGCTTCATAAACAAGGGTTTTTTATAAATCTGCAGTTTTATAAATGGTGTTGATTATGAATATCTCTAAGGTCGCGAGTTCAAATCTTCTGACGGCCCAGAGTTTAAAATTTGTGCCAGATATGGCGAGCATGTTACGGAATATTCAGGGCAAAAACTGAATAGCCGTTGGCAATATAGGTGTGATGTTAGTATGACTATCAGGTAACTCGCTCGCTTGTCACTTGAACTATAAATTAAGGCCTTTGCCAAATCTATTAGAGCCCCATATAAAAGAGGGGACAGCCGGGCGGGGCACAAATTGCACATCACAATTATCATTCCAATCACGCGAAGTTTACGCAATCATTGTTTGGAACGTACGGCGTCGGTCAAGTTTCGAAAACTTTTTATTTACTCAAGTTATTTGATTAGGCACCCATAACTGGTTCAGAGGTACCGATACACACTATCAGTGTCAAATCATTTCTTTTTTTTTTAAGCAAGCATTTAATCTCAGCATTCAATGCTGTATGTTGAACGCTAAAACACACGAGTAATCATCGCACATTTGACATTGGCAGAATTGTCGACATCGGCACTATTTGCCATAAAAAAAAAAACTACTGAGCTGTAAGGGCCTGTATCACAATGTTCTAGAACATTATATCCCTTAATATAAAATAATTATTTTGAATACAATAATCATTTAACAGTATAGTCCTCTTATCAGAATTATCGTTTTCAAAAAAAATTATATCGATGTAATGTATCTTTATGGTCTACGAATTTTCAATTTGATAATAAGTCGACACCGAGTTAATAAAAAACAAAGATCTAGGTAAAACTCTCAATAATAAATCACTACATTTTTTTGAATTATTATGTTTTCTAAACCAATGCCAGCTCAATGACTGAGAATGAATCAATTATTTTCATTACGGCTTGAAGACAGATTGGTACCCTCAGAAACTCAAACTTTTGGCAAATATTATTAGAGAATTAATTAATTAGTTTCGTTACGGTTTAAAGAGGGATTAGTGCATTCGTCGCCTGTAGATTCGACTTCACAATACACATAAATGCATACAGTCAATTCTTACAAGAGTTGCAGTAACGTGTGAGAGGATAAGCAAATCTCTAAAAAAAAGAATAGCACTGTATGAATCAACTATTACAGGTGAACCTATTAGCGCACTGCCAAATCAGTAACGAGTGTTTCTTGGCGCGTCTAGAGGTTCATAACAAGAAATTGGGTCAAGCATTAAATGTTTTCAACTACGCTCTTGTATGTAGTTACCAAATTTAGATCTCTGTAAAATGGAAACTTTCTACATTACATAAAACGTATGGTGATTAACCGCCATTTTGATTAATCCCAATCGCTATTTTCGATCTATCTTAAAATTGAACCAATCAGAACAAAGTTTATTTTGACAGCTTACAAGTTACTTGTTATGATTGGTTCATCACTGAATCGGATTAAAGATTGAGATCGGGATATTGAAAACGATTGTAAAACAACAAATCGAAATGGTTGGGATTGAGTATTGGTCTATCCACATTCACATTATCTATTTTACGCTAGCACTGTCATGTGATAATCGCCTAATCTAGAGTACAGTGCAATCGAAATAAAGTTGACCAACGTCGACGTTTTTGCTTGTGCTAGGATATATTTTATATCCGCCCGGATAGCGTCCACCATACGCAAGGTGATAAAACCCGCCATAGTGGTCCACTTCAGTGTTGCGTTCCGGGATTAGCCTATGTGTATCCGGGTCCAACAGGCCAGCATAATTGTGTCGACTGCCGAGGAGTAATCATCTGACGTTAGTCGACATTTTATTGGACCCAAAATCACTTACCATCAGGTGGAGTGGGTTCACTTTGTCATGCACGTATAAAAATAAAGATAAAAACGTTGCGTCCCTCGATAGTCGGCACAATTATGCCGGCTTATCTCAATTAAAACAGGCTCACCATGGCATAATATTGACGAAACTAATGAAAATAATAAACAAAGAACACATGCAATAAACTATTAAGTAATGTCATGAGACAGTATTCGACTCTGATTTCTTTTTATTATCACAAGCCTCGTCACATAATGAGATTTAGTTTTTTCAATAACCAACGGCGCTGCGAGCGATGAGCCGACCGTGAAACGAGGTCGCAGGTTCAATCCTAACAGTGACACGTTTATTTACTATACTATAAAAAATGCGAAAGCACTTGCCTGTCGGCTTTTTACGCCTTCATTGCTGAACCACTGCATGGATTTCAATGAAATTAGTTATTCATTAAATGACGGACATGAGCTAATTTTTATCCCAGGAAACAGACATTTTGGTAGGCGTGGGAATAGTGAGCAAGAATTAGTTATTGATAATTTTACAGTTGATTTTTCACTACATATTGCCTCACGACAAATAATTGGGAATCCGACAAGATAATGAGGTTATCACTGATAATAATATTCATTAAAAAACCCATGTCTGAGTTAATTATTCAATAAAAATATTCAGTTAAATCACTAAAATAAACAATAAAAACAATAAAATTTCAACAACTATCATGACTATGTTAATTCTTCCTCATTTTATTCTAGGATGTAGTCATACTTTCCATGTATTCCTGATGATTCATAAACAAGAAACTGTAACTCAAAACCCATTATAGTAATTATTATTCTATTCCCTGTGAACATTACCCCCATATATTACGAAGTAATAAGAATTTAGTCTATACACTATACTTCAAAGACCATAGACATTGTAAACATACAACCAACTCTATGAATCTAGATTCGTAATTTTATTGATAAACTTGTACCATGTCTTAGGATATGATAATTAAGTTACAATATTATTTATTTTATTACAAACATTGGACAATGCAAATTACACATATTATCTCAAAATGAAAGGTCTGAGTAGTATACTATAATATAGTAAAGCCATGTTTTTTGCTTGCTCTTTAGAAATATTTCTAATTTACTTTTTTTGTGTATTAGGACTTTTTCATTAAACAGCAGTCATTTACCCTTTGACAGTATATGAATGCTGTAACAGTTTTTGAGATATAACACTCATAATAATCATGAAAAGTATTGAAATGCTTTACATTAACATAAATTTGAAACACAAACACTAAAGAGCTTCCTCAATAATTATATTAATAATTTACTCTTGAAAATAAACTGGAAGACAAGTGATAATGAAACTTATAGTGGAGTAGATAAAAGTTGTATTCGGGCAAGAATAATTGTAACTAATGTTGCCTAACAATGTAATTATGGATAGTACTCTTACAACATGTAAATATGTGTAAACAACTTGTAACTTTGATAACTTTACAACTAGAACAATAATATTTGTGTCATCTACACTAACTCTGTGTCTTTTATGATGTTTTTTTAAACTGAAAGAATGTTTTTCATGAAGGAATAAATTAAAATTACTGCTTACACATTGGTAAAGGATTTTATGTATACCTTTAAAAGCTCTTATGAAAAAAGTTAAACAGTTTATCTTTGTTTCAAAAGTCATGAAGACCAAATTTTTTTTATTATGCACATAAATACATAGGAAGAGATATCTCACTCACATTTCCCAACTTATATTTAGCCTTTTGTAATAAGAACTAGTTTTCATACAGATACCATCCACACAACAAATAAAATAAATAGCTACTTAACTAACAAAAAAAACTGTAATTTTAATAACTTGTGAAATTTATTAACAATTGCATAATTTGCATAATAGTCAAAAAAATTATGAACTTCACACATAAGTAATTCTGTACATGATGTTTGGACAGACTACTTAACTACAGCTATTGTGAAGCTATGGTACCACTGTAGGATATCCTGTGGCCTATAGGAAGTCTTACATAGTATTCTAGTATATTTATTGTCTTCATTCCTTTCTGTAAAGTGCACATGATTATATTATAAATGAATTTGATAGGTAAAATGGTTTGTATAAATATATTTTCATTAAAATAGCACAGATGAGGAATGCTGATAATTGACATCACTATGCAGGCCTGCATAAGTATTATTATTATGCATAATACATAGCACATAACTATTGTAAACAAGCCTTGTTTACCATTCTCTTTGTTAACTCATTGTTTTTGGTAACCAGTGACCCTCACCTGCCAACTTTCCAGTAGGTCTCAGCTTGGGCATGCCTCCAGCGAACAGTCCGCCCAGCCCTGGGGCGCTCCCGCCACCATTCTGGAGCGGGGCGGGGTTCCTCGCGCCGTTCCCACCAGCCGGCGCACCGGGGCCACTCGAAGCACTAGTCACTTTCCCCGGAATATAAGGTCCACTTTTGTCCACTGTGACGGTCTTCTTCAATTTAGCACCCTGCCTTATAGAGCTCAGTAAAGCGTTCCTGTCATCCCCTGACCCGCCCTTCTTGGAGCTGCCGAACACGGGTGGCGGCGGCGGCCCCGGGGGCGGCGGCGGACCGGGCGGCGGCGGAGGCCTCGGAGCCATTTCAACACCGATCACTACCACGTACAACAGCGAAATGCCATCCGAATTATTTACCCGAGGCACCCGATGTGAATGCAAATAAACTTGAAACCTCGGCGAACCTCAGCGTACGCTACACGTGATGACAACACTCGGCGAGCTCGTCACTGCACTATCCATGCTAATTTGCATAAAATATTAAAGAACCTTGCCCCAACAGATTAATCATTGTAGGAAGTACGTAGGCACTAGAAATTGTTTTTACTATGTTCACCTCATTATATTTAACACATATACGCGATGAGGAACGTCGTTTATTATTCGTCTGTAGACGTTATGGATGAATAGAAACGAGTTCAAACAATATAATTAACATTAAACCTATTCCCGGCCACACGTAGGGCTAATAATCAACGAAATGAACTTTACGAATATTTCGTAAAATTCACAAATGGCCGACCAACAGCTGTCAGAAATGTTGCACAGCATACAAAAGTCTGAGTTATCAGACCAAAAAATACTCGACTTTCAAGTAGAATTTCCATGGTAGTTTTCCGAAACACCAAACAAGTTCGCATAAAAAATATGAAAAAGGCGAATTCATTAAATATCATGAAACCCTAAAATTATATACTTACAATAACCTAGCAGGACAGTAATTTAAATAATTCAGACCTTCTAAGAACAAAATGAAGGAATAGGAAATAAAAAAATAGGACAAGTTAGTTCTATAATAGCTTCAAGCCCAATTTTGACTTAACGCCGTATTTTAGTTACCTTTAATTAAAATAATAATTAAGACAGAATATTCATAAACTTAAAAATCATTATCTTCTCGATAAAATAAAAATTAAGTAACTCAAAGTTTTACTTAGAACTTGCACCGACCGATACAGACTCTTCGGCACGAAGAGATGTGTATTTTAACAAATTAGAATCAAAACTGGCTTCGCTTCCACCCTGCATTAATAACGCAGCTTCTAATGCAGCTCTGTCGGCTGCCGCTCGTTCATCAGCAAGAGCAATTTCCCTTTCGACATCTAGCTCCTCTTGTTCCCTTGCTCGTTTCTCTCTTATTTCCATATTTTCTCTATACTTTAGGATTCGCATAGATAAAAATTTAATAGGGTCAGCCGGTTGATGCAAAATTACTTCTGCTATACACTGCCGTAAAGCTGGGCCGACAGTTTGCTTCAAATAATTGAAATCTTCAGTGACATTTGCATCGTCAGGACATGGTTCAAAAATATCTAGATGACTACGTATGCGAACTAAATTTCCTAGCCCGTCATTTTCATATTCACTTACAGTATCAGGCTCACGGTAAATATGCTTACCTGTGCCGTCTATATAATAGCGACCATAATTATCATAATAATATGTGATCCCATCGCGGATCTCTTTGGTTTTCAACAGGGCTCCTGATGAATCCATCATATATTCGCTAGCAGTGGCGTGGGCCTTGTAAACCCGTAGTCTTGAATTCACATCAATAAAATAGCGACCACATTCATCATAGAAATAAATATGTTCTTTGTCATCAGTAAGTGGTACAAGTTCATTATTTTCATTAGGCTGATATAAGGTATCATCGTCAGGCATTTTGTATATTTTTCTGCTATGTTCATCTACGTAATAAGTTCCAAGTTCATCAGTAAATTCCTCCCTAGCATCTGCAGCACTGAGAATAGAAATTATAGATTTGCGACTGTGTTCTCCAAAAATTGCCAAATCCCATAAATAACATAACTCTGTTATTAGTTTTTCACGTTCCTCAATGGGCAAGACATGATTAAAAATCCTTAAGCGATAGAAATCTTCACAAGGACACACGTCCTCTTCATCCATTTCTTCTAATTGAACCTTTGTAATCCCGTGAATGCTCCTTAATGTTGTTTTTAGGTTTTCCAGAGACGAAAGTCTCTGCTCTAAATATTCCTTTTTACGTGTTAATGCCATGACGGCTGCGGAAGTTGGTTCACTCTCCAATCTTTTAATGCGGTCATCTAATATGTTAATTTTTTCTACAACTTTGCTGATTTCTAAATAATGTCCTGCTGTACAGCGTATCATTGTGCTAAGTTCCCTTCCTTTCTCCTTTAAATCTTCAAGCATTTTTAGAGCTGAGTGACTTTGCGATGTGTGAAAATCGTCGACAATCTGTTGCAATGTTTTAGTCAAATCAGCAGACAAACGCGGTGCGTGAACATTTATGTACTTACTCAGTACGATCGCTAAACTATCATTTATTTTATCTAACCATTGAAAAAGGTCGTCGATAGCTTGTTTGACTTTTACTTTAAATTCTTCGTTTCCACAAAAATTTCTAAAACATTTTAGCTTTTCTAAAAGAGCAAGAGTAACTTCCTTGTGCATGTCTTCCACAATTTCTAAATCTGCTAGTAGATTAGCTTGATTAGCATTGGTTAAAGAGGACCGATTTTTTTCCATGTATCTTTGATAATGCTTTAGACGCAAAGACATGGCATCGATAGTAAAACTGATGGCTTGATATACGTTTTCTCTTGGAAGTTCGTTAATAGTTTTAGTGAAATTTTCTATGTCGTTTACCGCGTGCAACCATTGTATATGAAAATCAACAATCGTTTCAATAATTTCATTCTTGGATTGGTTTTGTAGGGCCAAGCGAATAGAGCATATGGCGTCAAATATAGTTTCCGAGTAATCTTTTTTAGTAAGGAATATAACTGGAATTTCATAAAATTGTTTTACTTCCTTTGAAATATCAAATAAAAACGAAACATCATCATAATCTGTTTCCATTTTTATGGATAAATAATAGTTTCCGTTTTCTTCTGAATGCTATAAAATATTGAATGTTGAGACCTAAAGTATATTATTCAAGGAGAATTGTAAACAAAGAGAATTATAAATTGTAAATTATTATATGGAAAATATTACCTATCGTCTTTATGACATTAAAATGTCTAAAACAAAGAGAATTATAATAGTCTAAAATGTGGTGAAAATACAATTGTTTTATAATCCACAAAGAGTATTATTATGCAAATAAAAAATAGAAAACATAAGCTTAATATCTGTAGCTAGGAGGAAACATGTTTTTCACAAAAATAAATAAGTAGGTTAATGGAGTTTTGTAATATGGGGCATTCCACGTGAAGCGGGCACGAAAAAAAACTCGATGTCTCAGATTTTCGTAATATTTCATTATGTTATACCTGTATATGTCCTCGATCCAGATACAAAATATTATTAAAGTATAAAGCCTGGTAAGCGAGTTAAAGGACTTTGAAGTTTTGACTGGCCGGCTGGTATACGCCACTTCGAATCCAATTATCAAGTTTTTAAATGTTACAATAAAATAAATAAAGCAATGAAATAAATACTTCATTTAATGAGCTTTTTTATTGTATTTTTGGAAATTGAAAAATGTTTTTTTTTCTTTGAAAAAAATGTGTTTGAAAGTTTCAAACTTGAATTTCACAAAGTTGGCATATTTATATTTTTTTTTATTTTTTTTCTAAAAATAGCTATTATTGTATAGATAATCCCTGCGAAGTTTCATAATGGGTTGAAAAGTAGTTTAGGAGCTAGACCGATTACAGTGCCGAAGCGCGGCGGTCGCCAGAAAGAGCGAAGTAGTAAAAACTTTCAATTAAACGAAATACTTTCGATTAGAGTATTTTATCATGTTTTGCATCGCTCTAACGATTCAATTACATCTGATTATAATATAAAAAATATATATTTATATTACTGACGGTGCACAACAACATTTGAAACTTGGCAAGGATAATATATATATACAATATTGGGTATTTTAGTAGAAAAAAGTTATTATATAAATATGCCAACTTTGTGAAATACAAGTTTGAAACATTAAAATATATATGAATAATAATAATAAATAGTAGTAGTAATAATAATATGAGTTTGTGGCATTGATGTTCTAGCCTACATGTATAAGCGGTCGGGTATCGTGATGGCTTTGTTTAATGCGTTATGTAAACTAGCCTGTGTCTCCAGGCGTTTTAGGTTACCACCGAGACCGTCAAATTGCCCTTCTGCCATGTGAAGTGGCACGAAAATGAAATTCTGCATCTTTACCACAATCCTGTTTGAAATATAACAAGTTAATACAATTAAATCTTTTAAAATGTTGTTTTGCACCGTCAGTAATATAAATATATTTTTTAGATTATAATCAGATGTAATTGAATCGTTAGAGCGATGCAAAACATGATAAAATACTCTAATCGAAAGTATTTAGTTTAATTGAAAGTTTTACTACTTCGCTCTTTTGGCGACCGCCGCGCTTCGGCACTGTAATCGGTCTAGCTCCTAAACTACTTCTCAGCCCATTATGAAACTTCGCAGGGATTATCTATACAATAGTAGCTATTTTTAGAAAAAAAATAAAAAAAATATAAATATGCCAACTTTGTGAAATTCAAGTTTGAAACTTTCAAACACATTTTTTTCAAAGAAAAAAACATTTTTCAATTTCAAAAATACAATCAAAAAGCTCATTAAATGAAGTATTTATTTCATTGCTTTATTTATTTTATTGTAACATTTAAAAACTTGATAATTGGATTCGAAGTGGCGTATACCAGCCGGCCAGTTAAAACTTCAAAGTCCTTTAACTCGCTTACCAGGCTTTATACTTTAATAATATTTTGTATCTGGATCGAGGACATATACAGGTATAACATAATCAAATATTACGAAAATCTGAGACATCGAGTTTTTTTTCGTGCCCGCTTCACGTGGAATGCCCCATATATTGTTTTAATAGTTGACACGAACATCGTGCAGGTAGCGCTATGAATCGCTAGAAAGATTGATAGACTTTTGTAGCGGGAAAGGTTTTTCACACGAGTGAAGCCATGTGAAAACCTCGTCGATAATGTAGTAGTAGTAGTAGTTCTGTAGTAATAAAACTAAGTTGTAATTTGTAAAAATATATAATACTATGCGTAGTGATATCTAATATTATTTAAAAATTATTTAAAAATAAATAAATATAATTTCTTCGACTAAGAAATTCTTTGAATTTAAATAAAACATTTATTCTCAAACTTATTTGTATCGACATAATGTTGTACCTTTTTTCTAGCCTTAAAAAAATATTAAGATTAAACAGGTTTGACGTTAAATTGACATCAATGTAATATCAATGCCAATAATGTCCGAAAAAGTTAATATCTACCGACTAGAGCATATTTAAAGGAAAGTCTACGTGACAATATTGTAATATCTGAATAAGGAAATTGTACAATTACAACACTATATTTTCTACCATACGTGTAGTAGTTTTAGAAATCTTAACCCCGGTAACCCGACCGCGTCTACGATTTGTTTCTGAAGGGGTCGTCGATGACTTTGCGAATTACAACAAAATTACAAAGAAAAAGTGTTCCGTTGTAGTACATTATTACTGTTTATCTAATACGTTTTATAGTGTAAGCATATAAATACAACACAACATGGCCGGAGCTATGTTATTCGAGAGATCGCGCGTGTCGTCGTCCACTAACAGAGACGAAGACGTCCGCATGACCGACAAAATGGTTAGCACTGGCGAGCTGCCCGAGGATGACGAAGAAAACATAAGAGCCAAGGAGCAGGGCATCCTGAACCTCGGGGAAAAGTACAAGAAGGAAGGAAAGGCTAAGGAATTGGCGGATTTGATCAAAGCAACAAGACCCTTCCTCAGCTTGATAAGCAAAGCGAAGGCGGCAAAACTAGTGCGTTCACTGGTGGACTTCTTCTTGGATTTGGAGGCGGGCATCGGTATCGAAGTACAGTTGTGTAAAGAGTGTATAGAATGGGCCAAGGAGGAGCGGCGCACGTTCTTGCGTCAGTCACTCGAGGCAAGACTAATCGCGTTGTACTTCGACACTGGCATGTACACGGAGGCGCTGGACCTCGCCACGGCGCTCCTAAGGGAACTCAAGAAGTTAGACGATAAGAACTTACTAGTAGAAGTACTTCTTTTAGAAAGTAAGACCTACCATGCCCTTAGCAATTTACCTAAAGCTCGTGCCTCGTTGACGTCCGCCAGGACCACCGCCAACGCCATTTACTGCCCTCCAAAAATGCAGGCCGCACTCGACTTGCAGTCCGGCATATTGCATGCTGCAGACGAACGTGATTTTAAAACAGCCTACTCATATTTTTACGAAGCGTTTGAAGGGTATGACGGTGCAGACAGTCCTAAAGCGCTAACAGCGCTCAAGTACATGTTGCTATCGAAGATCATGCTGAATCAGGCTGAGGAGGTGGGCACCGTGTGTGGTAGTAAAGCCGCCCTCAAGTATGCGGGTAAAGAGTTGGAAGCGATGAGAGCAGTTGCAACCGCCTCGCACAAGAGATCACTAGCCGACTTCCAAGCAGCCCTCAAAACGTACAAACGAGAGTTGGAGGAGGATGCGGTTGTCAGAGCTCACCTCGGGGCCTTATATGATACTATGTTGGAACAAAACTTATGTCGTATTGTAGAGCCTTATATGCGCGTCCAAGTAGACCATGTGGCCCGATCAATCCGTCTGCCTGTAGTACAAGTAGAAAAGAAACTGTCCCAGATGATATTGGACAAAAAGCTGAACGGCATTCTGGACCAAGGTGAAGGTGTGTTGATAGTGTTTGACGAGTCCCCCCTGGACAAGACCTATGAGACAGTCCTGGAGACCATCCACCATATGAGCAAGGTTGTTGATACTCTCTATCAGAAAGCTAAAAAACTCTCATAGACCTCACATGTAAATTTGTTGTAGCATTAAAGGATGTATATCAAAGTAACCATAAATTTTCAGTTCAAACTATTTGTAAATGAAACCTATTTTTTGAATGAATTCAAAATTGCATTATTTGTACCACATTTGTTAAAAGCTGAGCAATAACTGAAAAATATTATTTAAAAAATGTAAAAAAATATTGTCTAGAAAGTGGGGAATTTTCATGTATGCTACAGGCCCACCTTGTATGGTGGTTTTTTTCACCATAGCATAAAGTTACAATAACGCAGCATTTTGAAAATAATTATACTAATTCTTAATTTGTTTTTACATTTCGTTTTAACATAAGCTAGTGAAAAATTATAATATTCTGTTTTATTGAGAAGAAATAAAAGGTGTTCTCCAAATATTTTTGTTTTGTTCAAGCCGGCCGCGTCGCCCACGCGTTTATTTGGCAAGTCACTGTGTGAATTTGTTGGCAAGTGCATCATGATTGAGTCATGACTTACGATGCACTTGGTTGCACATTGGCTGCTACCGACCTTCCATTCACACTAACTGATACAAAATAACCACCAATTAGTTACTTGTTAAAACTTAAGAATTTCTACATCATCTATCACAAGGACAAAAAGTTACTTTTTATTGACAACTGAACACATGCAACACACTTACATTTAAACCAGTTGTATTTGTAAAATTAAATATTTTTAAGTCTATACTATAGACTTTAAAATATTCCAATATACACAATCATACCATCTTTCATTACACAAAATTTTATGTAAAAGTATAATTAATTATTTACATCTTAGAATGTTTACACTATCTAATAATTAGTATAATTTAATATTATATTGAAAACATTTTACATAATACCTATAGTTTAATTTTTAGAATTCAAACATTCATACATTGGAATAATAGTGAAAAATCAAAAAGGAAAATAATAAACACCAAAGATTAAAAATATTTAATAATTTTTAAATAATACTGGGTGTTGTCCGCGGTTTCGCCCGCGTAAAAATCCAGCCACACGTAAAACTATCGATTCATACCGCAACCGCGACACCAGCACCATCTAATTAAAAGAAATAGATTTAAAACATCCTTTATTTACTATGAAATCAATTTATTAGCACAATAAATAGTCTATATGTTAATCCAGGGCATGGTCTGTCTGTATGCCAAATTTCATCAAATCCGTTCCGGTATTCATGAATTTACTTTTTTAAACGAACATCCATGCATGTTCACATAAGGTAGTGTCGAGTGGTAGTAAGATTTTTCATTATATTATCACTTGCAAATATTTATAATTTGATTGCAGAGATTGATCAATCATTAATCAGAATAGTTCATTTGACCCAAATAGGAATGACTCAATTTGGTGGGTTTATTATCGAGAATGTTCCAAGGACCTATTGAGTTTGTTTTTGGATTTCGCCTAATTTCAAATATTTTTTATATATTTCACTGCAATTGCATAACATTTATAAATGCATATTACGGCAAATCCACATATAAGCAGGATAAGAGAGTATGATGAAAGTACTGTTATTTTCCTAAGACGTTGAACTGTTCACAAAATATGTTCTCTACAATACTCAACTACAACATTACCTTGTTAACCCTAATACGAGTATGTAGTTTACATTGAATAGACTAAAATGGATGTAGAGTACTTAATGACCTTATAAGGTGTACTCGTGCACGACTAGTGACAACCCATGTGTAGTAGGTATACTATATAGTTATTATATAGTTACTATATAGTATGTTACTATATAGTTCCTGTGATAATTTAGATAATGTATAGTTATAGTTTTAAAACGGAAATAGTGACTTCACTCTTCGTATAGGATGTTTTGTTAGGAAATAATGTATTGCTAAAATCACAGGTGGATTTTTTTTTTGTGTATGATACATGAAAATTGCAAATGTAAGAAAAAAGAAAGAACTTTTTTCTATTAATGCATTATTTTAAAGTCACTTTTAATAGCATTTAGTCTGAAAGATAGACGGAAATATTTATATTAGGCATATATTATTGAAATTGTGTAATTAGTAACTTTATTAAATTTAGATTGTATATTCTCAGTATTTAAACGAGCCATCGGACTGCATGCACAAGCCTTCCTACCCATCCTATTTGATGATATTGCTTAAACCTAGTTTTGCACCGAATACCTAAATTTGAACACTAATGACGATAAGGTCAGGACGACCACTCAAAATAACGCAAAAGTGTGTTGATGACGTAAATTATTTTGATGGATGCATACATTTAAATTTAGAAATGACGTCATGTCCCGTGCGATTAATTTAAAGTTGTGTATTCACTAGTTGTGAACTGCTCGCACCAGACTATAAAATATAAGTTGAGAAAATCATAACATCATCGATGTTAAACTAAAGATGTTTCTAGAACTAGATAATGCAATATTTATAGTTGTTAGTCAATATTTTCCCATGAATTAAGTTGGAATTAAAAGATAACAACAAAAATTGTAGTTTCCTATATTTTGGTATTATATAAAATATATCAGTGTGACTCAGCGACATTACTTTAATTAATGGAATCTGTAAGAACTAAGTGAATATTTAAATAGAGTAGGTAGCGGTAAACACATTTACGTCGCAACGTGTAAAGTCAATGACCTAAGTAAAAAACTTTTTTAACAGTCCATTTTTTGTATTGTTTACATCGTAATACATAATATTAAACAATATAATGAGTTATAAAACTTTAATGAGATGAAACGAATAGATTTATTGAAATATATTGTAAAAGGTAAAATATTTTACTAACACAATTATAAGACCAGCGACATCTGTGGGAAGTTAGGTAAACCATTTAAATATAATGCATGGACTAAAGAAATCAATTACTACGACATGGACATTCTAAAAGAGCTATTGATTAAGATGAATATAAAAAGGGAAGTTTTTATTTAAAAGCAACACAATTCAAAATGGGGATAACGTCAAATATATTTTACATATTGATATTATAAGTGAAACAGAGAGGCAGTGACATCACAGTCAGAAAATCTCGCTATCTCTTTCTTACGACCACTTGGTAAGGCAAGAGACGTCATAGTAACAGTCGTGCTCTTAATTTGACACCAGCTTTTAGCAGATTTATAAAACTTGAAGTTATTTATTTTCTTGTAATTCTAACAATTTTAAGAATTTAAGACTGACTAATGAAAAATAAATTAATACAAGTATGTCAACAATAACTTTACCTTTATCACTGACCTTTATATGTATGTTAAACTTTAAAATATTGTCGTTAAGCTATATAAAAGACATTGCAATATGGAATATGTTTATTAAACCTGTATATTCAAATCACTTTACATGTACTTAATCATTGTACTCTGCCATTTCTTTTAAATTATTTAACAACAATGACACTACGACAATGAAATCCATGGTATGCATGGGATTTTTGAAAATTATAACATTAAAATATTGTTGGGAATATTGATAGAATAAAAATTACATTCAAAGTTTTATTTATAACAAATGAAATAGGCTGTTTAGACTATAAGTAGAAGAAAAATATTACTTATTTCATAACTTAAGTGAACAACTGAGCAAACATTTTTCTATTTTTAATAAAAGGAAATATTTAGCTAGTCTTCGTTTAGATTTTCAAAATTAATCTATCGAGCACCAACTTTGTTGATTACCCGTATTGTTAACTATTTATTTGTACCTAATATTACATTAAATGTCAAAAATAAATGCAATATGGCAGGTCCCGAAATATTCTTTAGTATAACAATTATGAAACTTAATCGCCCTTATGGCTAAAGGCCTAACCTATTTAGAGAGCAAAAACATTTATGCCGTTTCAAACTTATAATTACAACCACCAAGACTTCACTTTAGTCTATATTGAAGTATAAGAATACTATTTCATTTTAAATATGTCATATAGCATTGTTCATGCGGTTGAGTTCTTCTGTATCATCGGGCACATTCCACCTGGGATTCCAGAAGTTTGGCGGAGTCTTCGGCCTGACGGGGTTGTGGCGGCCGCGGTGCTTGGAACACTCCTCGATCTTACGTGCCATCATTACTGGATCATCGCTGTATAGCGCTCCGTAGAACTGAAGACAAACATTGTATTCAGTTAATGGTGGCAACAAACATGGCGTATTTGACCAAATATTTCAGTTATTCGGACAATTCAATATCAACTTTGTAGTAAGAGAACACAAAGTCGATATCACTTTGCCCAAAAGGCGCAAATAGTTTGACAAATACGCCAAGTGTAATATTAGCGTTAGGAAAGGTATCATTACCAGAGAATAACCCGCTAGAATTTTGACGTTACCTAAGAGCGGATTTTGACGACCCTAACCGTTACCTTTGAATCTATGACGAAAATAAACCAATCAGATTAAAGTTTGACAAACATAAAAAATACCTTTTTTGATTGGTCTGTTCATACCATTGCTACGTAATTCAGGTTGTAGACCTTTATTTTTTAATTCGCGGTAAGATATAGATAGTCACAATTAAGTTACAAAAACATACTTACTCGTTTACAATCGTCGCAGCACCAACCAGGCAAAGCCCGTTTCTCAGCTTTCTTTCTCACCGTCTGCTCTTTGTACAGCGGTTCTACTAATTCAGGAATGCATCTGAAATATTTTATAGTTCATTATAGGTTTTATAAACATCAACGTTTTTTTGGTAGGCACTATATCAGTGCTTACTCAATTTGGCAAGAAAATCTAATAATTATGCTATTTTTTTTAACTTTGGCCAAACAGACGAACGCAACGCTAGATAGTTGAAATGTACTAATTAATATATCGGATATATCACATAGAGCCATCACGGTCGACTTTCATAGAATCGAACGTCACCATGTCACCTCGTTCGTTGTCAGACGAAAGCTTCAAGTCAAGACGATTACCATTTCCGAACGATTACGAATAAAAACCTAAATAAATTACATGACAAGGAGATAATGCAAAACATATAAAAAACCGCAGAATACCTATTGACAGTATCACGACCGGATGTTTTGAGGCTGGTGGACTCCACGTCGACCTTCGGCGGTGTGTTCACTATGTTTTTGTTCTCAGCAAGTGGGCGTTTTTGAGGACTGAAAATTTACTTACATTTTAATGAAAAATTAATTCTTTGTTATGCAGCGAAAACTTATTGACGAATAGATAAATTCTACAATGTTTATAAATGAACAAGTTTGTTATGATTGAATGTGTTTGAATTTATTTTGTAAAACACTGAATCATTGTAATAAAAATTAACAAAGGGATAAATTGAATCTCGTTTCTTGTTTTTATTCCAGTTTCATTACAACATATTAAAAGCAAGTTAAATACAGCAGGCTAAATATAATATTGAGGGCGGCCTCACGAGAGTCACGCATGACGCATTGACCGTTATAAGTTAAAATTATTTCAGAGGTGCATGAATATGTACATGTGTAGTAACAGGCATTTACAATTTGAGATAATATTTAATAATAATAATAAACATTTATTGCACACAGTCACAAACATAGTTACAAAAAATGTTAATATGACAAGAAAAGGGAACATAACACAACAAAAAGAAAACAAAACAAAAATAATGATATAGGTGGTAATGTTGAGTGCATTGTTCCGATATCGTGGTTTGTGTGCAAATGGATCTATTCAGTAAGAAGTATGTCCGGATATTACAAATTCCACATGGATACAAGCCATTATTTAAGTTTCCTCACAGCTCATATTAAATATACAGTTCATTTACAACTTACAGTCTAAAATTTCTAAAAAAAAACAAATCTTTATCGACGGTTGAAAGGCTAATTGACTTAAACGACGTTTTTTTGCGACACTAAGTTTCATACATATTAAAAATCAGCACTCTTTTTCTGTTTTTAAACAAATTAACATTTTTCGAAACAAAATTTGCTAAGTCAATTAACCTTTCAACCGACGATATAATATACAGGGTCATTTTGACATTGCGTTACTAAATGAAACCATTTACTTTTCTACTTAGAAATAACACTTTACAATAAATTACTTGAGCCATAGATGTAAAATAAAAAAGTGTAAGTTTCGATCAAAATAAATATTAATAAAAAGTAATTTTAATTTTACGCGCTCTAATGCCGCTACTACCACTCTAAGTGAACTCGCCGCAGCGGGTACATCATACTCTCAGTCAGTAATGCACTCAAACACACATATTCGCAAAAAAACTATAAAAAGATCATAAAATTAGAAAACCAAAACCAGGATTTTTGGTGCAAATATTTGTAATTAATGGATGATTTTTGGCACAATGTCAGCGAAGGTGAAGACGAGTATGTGGTTTCATTTAGTAGCACCCTGTATATGGTGGGCAAATGAGCATACGGTTCACCTGATGGTAGGATCACTGCTGCCCATTACCAGGAGGTATAGAGTTGCGTTGCCTACACAGTTATGTATTTGTAAACATTATCTTACCTGCAATGATTGTCTTGCAGTGCGTTCAAATTGTTGACATTTTGCAGTAGAGATATGCTATTATCCGGCTCACAGTACGTTGTGTCATTGTGACCCTGTGCTTCCTTGTTTGCTTCTTTTTTAGGACTCTCAGTATATCTGAAATGTTAAATATGCACATTGTCTCGCTTATAAGTCCAAAATTTTACAAAATTATGCACTGACATTCGACTCAAAATAATATGAACACTATCGATAAAGAATTCTGATTAGACATTTACCGCCATTTTAAAAAAAGGTCCCAATCGCTTTGTAGATCGATCGTGAAAATTGACCAAACACCACAAAGGTTTTCTGATATCCTTACAAAACTTATTTTAATTGGTACATTCACGGGATCATATCAAAGATTAAAATTGAAATCATTTATTGAAAACAGCCATTTAGTGTCAGATTAATTTCTATTTTTTATCCATGAAACGTTTTTGCGTCTGTACATAAAACCACATTAGTCTTTATTGTGTATAAATAATCAGCAGGATTTAATAAATTTAGATAACTAGTAAATAATGGTTGTGTGTGTGTTGTTGAAAAAGGAAAAAAAGTTTTCTAAAAACTTGTTATACAGATCCCTGTAAATTTCATCATGCTGTATATAGCATACCTTTTGTGTAAATGTTGCATTATGTTTATAGATTCTTCCTTCTCATTTGGATCATTTTTAACACTGTTCAATGGTTTATTTTCCACATCTTCAAATTGCAATCGACTATTTTCAGTTTTATTTTTAAGTGATAAGGGTTTTTTAAATTTCACAGGACTGGGTTTTGAAATTGATTTAAATCTAAAAAAAACGTAAGTTAATTAAGAGTAAGTCCTTATATTTGTGGTAAATAATTCAATAACATAATAAATAATATTTAAAAGAATGCAATGCTTTTGTTGCAAGAAAAGCTGTAAACAAAAGATAATCACAAGGTGATTATCTTTTTATTGATTAAAAAAAAAACTTATTTTTATAAAACTTATTTTAAAATTTATTTTAAAGTTTTTTTTTAAATCACAAATTACTTACAAAGTATAATTATCTGGAGCACTTGTAGGAGAGGGCAGTATAGTGTCGTCATTATCAATGAGTTCTCTTTTTATTTGAGTCTAAAATATTAAAATAATAATGATCATATTCATATTATACACAGTTTCCTTTCTTACAATATATAGTTTTCATATCCTTTTGCCTTAGAGGCATTCTTATATTCCAGGAGTTTGTGGGTTAAATCCCTTTATGTGCAATATACTAGAAACATATTACACAGGTATCTTGGGATCATACTTATATATTATAAATTAACTTGTAAGTCTGTCTGTTATGCTTTCACGGTTGACCCATTGAATCAATTGCGATGACATTTAGCATGGGGCTAGTTTGAGACCCTGTTGTGTAGTTTTTTTTTTGTTAGATCGCAATGGCATCGTAATGCTTTATGGACTTTTTTAACAGGAAAGGCTTTTAATGCGGGCGCTGCCGTGAGCAACACCTAGTTTAGCATAGATATAGTCTCATCAGAAAGTTTAATCGTGGAAATAAAGGCTTTTTATTATTTACTTATAGTCTCATCACCTGTGTACGACAAACATTAAATGCATCAAATATGTATGCCTGGCAATAGCCACAAACAAGGCTTATACATTCTATAATGAAATAAAACCAGCGCTGGCTGAGTTTCACAGCTAGAACAGCAGTTAGCTGAGCCACTTCCTTTTGCCATTTTTATTTGTAAGATTGGTTTTGTTTTTAGTTTCTGTAAAAGTTTTAATTTTGGCAATAAACATTTTTATTATTATTATCATATATTAAAACTTACTATATCACTTTCAGTTTTGACAGTTCTCAGCCCCCCGGCAAACTCAGGGGAACAAGTGAGGTCTACTATATTTGTCTGTTTCACTTTGACCAGGTTCAGGCGAGCTTGCTTCATCCTCCCGCCAGGTTTCGCGCGAGTCGGCGTCGTGCATTTGTTTGTGAATGTTAGTTTTATATTTTTCGTCTCTGGTGTGGGCCTGTGGGTTAGACGATGGACATTGAAAAAGAGTATGCAGTTTTTCAATGATTCTTTTTTTTTACTTTTCTATCATAAACACTTTAAAGTAGCTTTAGACTTGAAAAAAATTATGCGGTTTTTCAATGGGTTTTTTGTTTTACTTTTCTATCATAATCACTTTAAAGTTGCTTTAGAATTGATGTTACATGAAGCACAAAGAAAATGTTAATTAATAAGAGGTAAAAACTTGGCCAGACAGTCGGCGCCAGGTATGGTCTGCCTAATGTTTTGATTTAGAGTACTTCGTATTATTTGCAGTGTATATGATCATACTACACAAGTTTTGTATGTGAAGCATTTCCACTAACTCAACCTTAGTTAAAATAACTGACTTACTTTTGGTTTATAGTAGATCCATGGCACATATCCCAGAGAAAGCATAGAGTAAAAAGTAATTGAGTGTAAAATTTATATTTATATATTTACTGAGAAAAAAAGACCGTTTTTGCAACATTGTATTTGTATTTGTCAGACATTGCTTAAGTAAACTCTTTATATAGCATTTTATAAGGACTGACTCATACTGCAAATGAATTTCATACATATATTTTTTAATTGACTTGCCAATTATGTTGGTCAATCTGACTATAGCATTGAAACAAAACAAATTTATAAAATATTAATAATAAAATAACAATATCAGCCCTGTATTATATACTTGCCCACTGCTGAGCACGGGCCTCCTCTACTACTGAGAGGGATTAGGCCTTAGTCCACCATGCTGGCCTAGTGCGGGTTGGTAGACTACATACACCTTCGAAATTGCTATACAGAACTTCTCAGATGTGCAGGTTTCCTCACGATGTTTTCCTTCACCGTTAAAGCGAACAATAAATTCACAAAGAATACACACATGATTTTTTAGAAAAGTCAGAGGTGTATGCCCTTGGGATTTGAACTTGCGGACATTCGTCTCGGCAGTCCGTTCCACACCCAACTAGGCTATGAAATTATTAAGACTTAAAAGATTATTTTTAATAGAACAGATACTTATTACAATTTGTAGTGTAAAATTTGTAAGGAAAGGATTAACAATCAAGTTTAAAATTTTAATCAATATTCTACCTTATATAGCATATTCAATACATAGCCATAAACATAATCATCTAAGAACGCTGTTATTTATATTTATTTCTAGAAATCGATTATGACAAAAACCATAAGTACTACTTTACCAAGTATCCGGACATTTCTTCTTATCTCTAAAATCAGATGATTTAGATGATGTAGACATTTTTGTTTTCTTAGGCTGTATTATTGGACTGGTACGTCCAGTCGGTGTACCCTCTATTTCATTTAATGTCTCATCATTTACTTCTTCATTTGATGTGACCGCATCTGATTCTTGACTCTTTGGAGATGTTTTTAAAACGGGTTGGTGTACATTCAAATCACCACAAATGATTTGAAATGCTTCATTGATTAAATTGAAGTCCTTCGTTTCATATAGTAATGTTAATTTGAAGGCTGTAATCAAAAGAATTATGTTTGAGAAATTATTTAAAGTTCTAATATAATTAAACAATGAAATATAGTTTTAAGTCACTCCTATCATGCATATATTCACTGGTTGTTGACTCAGTCATTATAACAAATGTGGGATGTTCCCAAATACAGAATAATGACTAATGAAACTGCGCCATCGTTATCTCAATTGATATATAGTATACCCTTTTTTTTTGTTTTCGGAGAGAAAGTTCCTTATGACTACCGCCCAGCCTTCGGGGGAGCTAATGAACGGTTATGTTGGTGTCACCGGGCATACCAACTATAACTCTGCGGTGGCTCTCTTATATACAGTATACCGTGCAAGCGACCTAACAACTAATAAAGTTAATTGGACGATGTAAATATGGTGCGAGGACTGTTATTAAAAAAGAATTGAAGCATGCAAGATTAATCTGAAAATTCATTTTACTGATTTACTTTTGCTGATGG